>NC_091752.1:51319865-51524865 GCF_043380555.1 Nothobranchius furzeri
GTGTTTATGAAGAGTTTGTGGGTTTTTGAGGGGATGGGTAAACAGACCCACAAAAAACGTTTCAAGTGATCGGATCCCTAAAATAAACCCATTCTGTTTAAAGAGACAATGTGTAGCTTTTACCGTTAATCTCTGGAAATATCCATCGAAATGTGGTTGATACACATAGTTTATAATTAACTCAACATCCTGAGACCCTGCAGCCTCACACAGGACATTGGCTTTTTGTATGATAATATTTTAATCTCTTCAACGTATGACTTTACTTATACCTAGTAAAATATTTATCCAGATTATAGGCCCTTTGCTCAGTCAGATGTTTTGATTACAGTTTGAACATCAGCAACAGGATCATCCTTGATACCTGTCAGGTCAATGTCCCTTGATCAATAAGAAACTGGTGACAGAGTGGTGGCCAGTTCATGTTTGTAAACAAAGTGGTGACATAAAAAAATAGTAAAATGTTTATAAAATAAATTATTGTAAGACAAACTGAAATATCTGACAATGGAAATGTTTTAGAGTGACTCAAAAGCCCTTAGTAACTGGCCTCACTGTTACTAGCCATTAGCCCATCAGTCTGATCAAAGTGCTGGCTGATTATTCCTTATGCAAATATCCGCAAGTTCAATTCTGAAGATGTGGTTGACTGAAAAAAACAGTGTTTAATAATTATTTCTGATTATAATCAGTCACTTTTGCATGCAGGCTGAACATGAGAATAGTCTCCTACACCTATCTCCTGCATTAGCTTCTGATAGGAAATAGACGGTTAAACTCTAGGATTAGCAAATCCTCACAGATCACACTGTCACTTAACGTCCATGGACTCACCCATCTTGACTCACGATGGGAGCTGCTAATGCTTACAGTTAGCTTAAGGGGGAAGGCTGTTTTAACCAATCAGCAGCGAACATCTCGGCTACTTTAAGCTAGCTGTTAGCCTTAGCAGCACAACCACACGGCAGAAGCTCCTCCTAGTTTGTGTTTTTTGTGGAGATAACTCATAGGCGTTGCAACTCAGTGGTAGAGTTGCTGTTATCCAACCCAGGGACAGATGTCCAAATATCAGGAAACAAGACTCCAAAACCTGTCGTCTGAAGCTCAGCTGTGATGTGGGCAACTTTTGGGTCCAAGAGATGGTGCACCCGTATATTCTCCCTCCGAGAACGACTTACAAGGAATTCATTCCTCCTAGAGACCACCGCAAATGTAGTGATTAATCGAGTAAACCACCCCTTTAATATCCATGACATATAACATTTACAAGACTGTATTGAATAGAATTTGCATTAAACAATGGAACAGTTTAGAGATGTTTTAGGCTCCCATGGGTCTACTTTTGCCTTGACCCTGATGTGATTAGTGTGTTAAGCTGACAAAACTAATCTATATTTCTCCAAACTAAGATTGCTGAAAGAGCTGTCTGCGGCAGGCGAGATGCTGCCTCTCTAAATACAAAAACAAAGAGAAGTCATTACCACAGATCATCTTATTGTTGTTTTAATGTTTTATTCAGACTACCTACGTGGAAGAGAGAGAAAGGAAGCAACAGAAAAATGTTCTCTGCTGCAGATCAAGAGGATTAAAAATGGATTACCTGTTATTTTCTGTGTTGCCTTGCGTGTCTCAGTGCAGCCACGGCACATTTAAACGTTTCTTCAGCAAACCAGTCGGAGAAATTTGATTCACAATAAAAAGGAAACGTGAGACTTTTACACAAAGTCTATAATTATGTTTAAAGAAAGTACAGTTCATCTTTAACAGTTGACCTTACGCTAGAGAAATTTGTGCTTACCTAGAGGAGTTTAATATAGAAACAGGAGATGCATCCTGATGGAGAAAATGTTTAAATAATAGATGAACTCCTGGCTGCTTTCATGAGGGGATCATGGTTTTGTCTGTGATGAGATTGTACTGCATTTGCTAGAGTTTTAAAAGTCAACGTCTTTTCTAAACTCCTCAAAAGATGTACTTTTAGATGAATTTGAACAGTTCATACATGCTGACTAAAAACCAGAGGAAACGCCCACTAAAACCGGTCTGACATGGCTCACAGCTTCATCAGCTGTGTGTCTCAGGAGGATTTTCACCACCATTAATCTGGGAGACCCCAGCAGGGTGAAAGTTGCCTGAGCTGGTTTTCAGTGGCTGCAGCAGGAGGAGGAGGAGGAGACGGCGGCTGGAGGAAGTGACATGGCCCGGGACGGAGCGAGTGGGAGGGGAGAGTTTAGGGATTTGCATGGCTCGACAGCTGGACTGAAAAACAGGCTATTTCAGGACGGGATTTGTACGTTTGGTTGCTACCTCAAATCCTGAGAGAGCGGAAGCTTAAAGCGATGGTTATTGCGTGATGTTCTATCGGTGTCTTTAATCTCTCTTTTTTTTTCCTCCACTGAAATATTGTCAGCAAACCAATGGAACGCTTTTCTTTGCCATGATGTGGAATTTATCCAGCATTTTATTATATTCATAATTATTTTTCATTTAAAACTTAAACTGAAAATAAAAACCCATTTTTAATATCTGTCTTTAAGAACAACTGTGCATATCATTGTATAATAACTTGAATCTCATGATATTTTATAACTGTTTTATTGTGATTTATTATTGAATATAATTTAAAACAATTATCTTGTCTTATTTTGTTTGTAAATTGTCTAAGTTTGCAAAACAATAAAAATGTTACTATCAAACTCGCCCCTAATCTGTCATTTTTATCTTTTTAAATATAAAAATAAAAGATTACTTTAATCAGAAAGAAAAGGTTTAGCAGTCTAATCTCCAGGGTAAATTTATTCGTCCTTCCACTCAGGTTATTCCACTCAGATGACGATGTTTCAACTGTCAAGACTGCATGGAATTCCATTTTTTAAAACTTTCACGTTAAATAAATTTAAGCGAATTATACTTAAAATAATAATTATTATCATAAAGTTTTTTTCAGAAAATGGAAGAAGTTAGACATAGATAGATAGATAGATAGATAGATAGATAGATAGATAGATAGATAGATAGATAGATGATAGATGATAGATAGATAGATAGATAGATAGATAGATAGATAGATAGATAGATAGATAGATAGATAGATAGATAGATAGATAGATAGATAGATGATAGATAGATAGATAGATAGATAGATAGATAGATAGATAGATAGATAGATAGATAGATGATAGATAGATAGATAGATAGATAGATAGATAGATAGATGATAGATAGATAGATAGATAGATAGATAGATAGATAGATAGATGATAGATAGATAGATAGATAGATAGATAGATAGATAGACAGATAGATGATAGATAGATAGATAGATAGATAGATAGATAGATAGATAGATAGATAGATAGATAGATAGATAGATAGATGATAGATAGATAGATAGATGATAGATAGATAGATAGATAGGCTCACTCTCATCCAGCTATCAGCAACCCACGTAATTATTACGTAATCGGACTTCCTTCTACTCTGAACCATCGCTTTAAGCTGAAAAAGATCCAAATAAAACATAAATTCCTCCAGTTAGACACTTTCGCCACCTCCAGATCCATTTTAACCTCTTTTGGCGGTGCCAGCTGTGCGTAAAACCAGATTTTTGCTTCCCTCTGCGTCCTCTTTTAGACGTAACGACCTTCAGTCCTAAATAAAACAAAAATTCGAACTTGTTCCACAGTTTTAAAGTTGGTTTGGAGGAGAGACATGACATAAACTCAGAGCAGGACGTATTTGAGTCGTGCCAGGAGGAAACCGCGCTCCGCTGGCACAAATCAGAGGAATTCGACAGGAACTCTTGCCTACCTGTGAATTTTCCCCAGAGTTTTGCCGGCGACAGCCTTGAACCTGTCTGGTCGGATCTCCATCCTTGCAGCTCCTTGACCCGGCCGGTGTGCTGATGTCCCACGCGCACTCCTGTTCTGAGCGCGCGCTCCTCTCTCTCTCTCTCTCTCTCTCTCAGGCTTCCTTCTGTCTCTGCCTCTCCCATCCCTCCCTACACGCAAACCCACTCACATGGACGGTCGCGCTGGTTTCTTACAAACTTTGGTCTCCTCATAAATATAGTTTAAATAGGTCTCTTAGCTTTGTTTCCTGTGTTGTTGTCACCTTTTAGGAAAACACATGCATGCTAACTTAGTTTTTATTAAAGATGAACACAATTTCAAGTCTTATTCTTAGATTATAAGTCTTCTCTTGGTCCTTAAAGGGGACATGTTATACAAAGATCACCTTTTGCATCATTTTGTGGTGCCATGGAGGTCTCTACCATTGACTGTAGGCATTTTATATAATGTAAGGACCCTCCTGCAGGTTTCTGAAGAGCTGCCCAATTGGCTTAGAGTTGTTCTGATGGTAAACTTAACCTAGTAAACCCCCCCCCCCCAGTTTTTGAACCAGGTTGTCGTCGTCGTCTTCCTCCGCTTTTCCGGGTCCGGGTCGCGGGGGCAGCATCCCAACTAGGGAGCTCCAGACCGTCTTCTCCCCAGCCACCTCCACCAGCTCCTCCGGCAGGACCCCAAGGCGTTCCCGGACCAGATTGGAGATGTAACCTCTCCAACGTGTCCTGGGTCGACCCGGGAGCCTCCTGCCCAAACCACCTCAACTGACTCCTTTCGATCCGGAGGAGCAGCGGTTCTACTCAGAGTCCCTCCCGAATGGCCGAGCTCCTCACACTATCTCTAAGGCTGAGCCCGGCCACCCTACGGAGGAAACTCATTTCGGCCACTTGTATCCGTGTTCTCGTTCTTTCGGTCGTTACCCAAAGCTCATGACCATAGGTGAGGATTGGGACGTAGATCGACCGATAAATCGAGAGCCTGGCTTTCTGGCTCAGCTCTCTCTTCACCACGACAGATCGGCTCAGCGTCCGCATCACTGCAGACGCCGAACCAATCCGCCTGTCGATCTCCCGATCCCTCCTACCCTCACTCGTGAACAAGACCCCGAGATACTTAAACTCCTCCAGTTGAGGTAGGACCTCCGTTGAACGAGGTTGTAAATATTTTTTATTTCTTTTGTGAAGTTAGCATTCTTAACATGGGAGCCAATAGGAACCTACTCCTTTCTTGAGCCAGCACCTAGTTGTAACGTCCAGAAAGGGTCATTTTTCACCTATATATTGACCGACATCATCTGCATGTATAAGCCCACTAACTGGGTGGATTTTCTCTCCTGTCTCCTAAAGTCCAGGCCTCTCACAGTGCTTG
Source organism: Nothobranchius furzeri (assembly GCF_043380555.1). NCBI lineage: Eukaryota > Metazoa > Chordata > Actinopteri > Cyprinodontiformes > Nothobranchiidae > Nothobranchius > Nothobranchius furzeri. Next base: position 51,325,079 of record NC_091752.1, read on the forward strand.
GCACACAAGATAACATACGGTCAACAAACTGTTTTTTCCAAGGCCTCGGCTTTCCCCCTTACCGCTTCCACAGGAGTTCACACATTTCACATAAAAAGTGAACTTTTACAGCTCATATGTTTAAAGAATCATATGGCCGAATGAACCGGATGTTATCTGAGCAATAATATTATTAATGTTTGGATAATCTGTGCCTAATTCAGTGAAGTTGAATATTATTATCACAATGATCCATTTACATAATTTGATCAGTACTGTTTGATTTAACAAGTTATTCTCTACCTGCACTCATACACAATGTTCATAAGAAATAAATTACGGTTAACGTCACATCACATAAAGTTTAAAGATTCTTTAGCCACAGAAGAAGAACTTTTTGTATCTGATGAAGGTGTGGTTTCTGAGGGATGTTTGGTAAGAGCCTGCAACATGTCAAATTCTGATTCGCAGAAATGATCAACTCTAGATCAATAAAACTAGGAGGACTTCCCGATTAACTGAGTTTCCAGCTGACACCTCGATTCGGCCAAATCGGGAAAGAAGCCTTTTTGAAACAACATCTCTTTGACCTTAAGTAAAAACCTTGCCACAGAGCTGCAAATGATTACAGACACAACAGAGCGTTCCAGAGCTACTCCTCTTGGATGCCCATTCTGCAGACCCCGGGTTGTGTCTCATGGCCGGGGAAGTTGAACTCAGAGGAAGCTACTAATCTCTGAGGATCGTGGTCTCGACGTCCGGTGACCTCACCACTCTGACCGCAAACCTCCGGAAACGCCGGGAGCAACTCACACCAGGGTGTGGTCGACCTGCATACTGGTGTCTGATGTTGTTTTATGAATAATCAACTCTCTAGCTTACAGCAGACCACAACATTCTCTACACCCAGAATTCGCAATCTCTTTCAGATACAAGGGTTCTGATAAACATCTACTTCACATTCCATTCACAGTACACCCATCACACATCATTATTCATAGTTGTCATGTCTATAATTAGTCTAGAAAATAAAGTTTATTTTTAATTATATACCTGACTCTGAATTAATACGAAGTGTGTTTATGGTCCCTTAAATAAGCAAAGAATCCTAAATTCTTCTGGTTAAACATTCAAAGATCAAACAGGAGGGACCTGCAATTTTTCTCACTTCCAGAGGTTACACCTTGGTCTCTACTGTCAGGATCCAGCAGGTGGAGTGGTCCCTCTCTTTTTCCAGGTGTGGTCCCAGCTGGAGCCAACTACCTCATCAAGGCAGCAGTATTTAGGAGGAGTGGAGCCACCAGACGGGCGTCAGCTGATTCCGTTAATGGAGTGGTAAACTGACCACAGCCTCTCTAGTTGTGCTTCCCTTGGTGTCAAGTACTCACCTGTGATTCCCCCTGTTCCTCGCAGCAATCTCCTTTACGTCTTTGATAGACTCAGGAAGTTCCTCGTCAGTTCATACATCCAAGTTCTCCTCTCCAGGTCTTCACTGTTTGGACGTCTGTCTCCCCGTGCGTGGCCGCTCCTCTCTCCGCAGCTGCAAAAGCCTCAGCACTGGATTCTGCCAAGCCGCCCAGCTCTCCTGTGGAACGAGCACACTACTAAACCACCGCGCAGCTCTCACAACCTTCAACCATCCTGAATACTCATCTCTCCCTCAGGATCGGTCCCTCCACAGCTCCAGTGAGTTATCCATTCAAATTAATCCTGCTAAAGAACTCTCAGTTTGTTTCTACACATACTCACCATTCCTACCTTTTCCAGCGACGATCCTCCTCGAATCCTCGCTTCCTCTGATCCAGAAGACAATAAACTGTTTTAAGAAAAAGTTGGTTCTGAGTCCGAGTGTGCTGTGTCTGCTTCAGAGTCACTCATCCCGAATCATGACATCTACTGACTATACAAACTTCAAACATGAAAAACATTTGCTCATCAGTTTTTTGTCAGTGTTTGGTTTTACGATTTATGTACCTAAAACAAGCCATTTGAAAACGTCCCCTTTTGTGACATACAAACAAGGAAATAAGAATGAAACAACCCCCCACATGCAGGAGAACTGCTGCAGCGGCTCTAATCTGAACCCCTCCCAGATATTGAAACTTCTTAGCTTATAGCAGCCTGAGCGGGAGATGGGTAGGCGTGGCCAGCTCCAGATTCTTAAATGGACTGAGCCCTGACACGGCTCATTCTGGAAGGTACTGAAACTGTTAAAAAGGAAACTGCTAAAATGCCTTTATGTGAGACAGATTTTGTTCATGTTTAGTCAAGTTAAAGTCCCATCAGTCATCACACACACCATTGTGTGATGACATTACATCTCTGCATTTGACCCATCCCCATCGGGAGCCGTGAGCTGCTGACATGCCCGTGCTTGGGAACTAATTGAACTCCTAATTGCTGAGTGTCAAGTGAGGAGGGATTGGGTCCCATTTTTTAAAAGTCTTTGGTATGACTTGACTGTGGATTTGAACCCAGAACCTCCCAGAAAACCCATACATGTACAGTATGTTGAGAACATGCTAACTCCACATAGGCCACAGATGGGATTCAAACCTGCAACCTTTCTGCTGTCAGACTACAGTGCTACACATTGCTCTACCAGATGGAAAATGAACTCAGAAATGGTGCCTGTTTGAAGTATTTTCTCATTTTAATAGAAGATTGAACACTTGAGTTAATATTAATTCTAATAATAATAAATTTTATTTATGATGCGCTTTACATTACAGAAGTAATCTCAAAAGTGCTACAGAGTATAGGGGACAGGTATAAGGTACGCAGCTAGTTAAAAACACAGTTAAACTTTCAGGATACTATCAAGTATGGAAAATAAAAACAGTCCCCAGAAATAGATAAAACCCATCTAAAAAGTCATTACAGTAGATGCAAATAATAAGTAAAAACTAAACAATAAAGTAAAACACACAATAGGCCACTGTGCACTGGGGGCAGCAGTAACTCAACAGGTTGGGCGGGTTGTCCAGTAATTGGAAGGTTGCAGGTTCGATCCCGGCTCCGGACAGAGAATTCTGCTGTTGTGTCCTTGGGCAAGACACTTAACCCACTTTGCCTGCTGGTGGTGGTCAGAGGGACCGGTGGCGCCTGTGCTCGGCAGCATCGCCTCTGTCAGTGCGCCCCAGGGCAGCTGTGGCTACACCGTAGCTCATCCCCACCAGTGTGTGTGAATGGATGAATGATGCACTGTAGTGTAAAGCGTTTTGGAGTCCTTACTCTGAGAGGCGCTATACAAGTGCGGGTCATTTATCATTTAGAAAGCCTTATTAAACAAAAAGGTCTTGAGACCTTTTATGAAAACCTCCACAGACCATGTGGCCCTTCATTTTCATGAATTTCAATCTCTTTGCTGAGTTCTCAGCTCTCAGAAGTAAAGTCTCAAACTAAGAATTAAAAATCAGATCAACTTCACAAAAACACCTTCTGATGTAATCTATTACATTACTAAAGAAAAGTATTTTTAGAGTGCTTGGATGATAAAGAAGCAGGCTCAGACTGATAGCATGTCAACATTTATTCAAGCTGCACTCGTAAACAGTACAACACTATTACAATGAAAAGGTATTGGTATTGTCTCAGTTCAATTTTTTCAAAAATAAAACAACTATCACTATTTCAGCTATCACATTTTTAAAAACACGTTAAAACTAAACTGATTTAAATAAGTTACAGAAATAAAATCATGACACAGTCTCTGCCCATGAACACAACGTGTTAAAGCTATGCAGCATGAGCTGTAACTAATACCACTGTTTCAGCTGTACACAAGGTTCATGTGTGCAACCTGTTTGGCTCAGCAGGAAGTCTTCATGCCGGAAGAACAGAGGATGTAACACTGCTTTATCTACCTTAACCATGTGCGTTAACCAGGCACAACTGAGTAAAACTCTATGATAAACCATCAAAGTGACCCGATTGGTTTATAACCAACGCTGTGCATGACAGCTCCACCAATCCACTCAAACCTCAAAACACACACACACACACACACACACACACACACACACACACACACACACACACACACACACACACACACACACACACACACACACACACACACACACACACACACCCATCACAGTTTCTCAAAGTAAAATATTTCATCCAAATGAACGTTTTCAGCTAAAAAATTCTCCTCAGGTTTCACAGTTCATCAGCCGTTACATTATGACCCCCACATGGAGTCAACTCCGTCAAACCTGATGTTGGGGGTTGGATGTTTTTCTGCCTTACATTATTTCTGCTCAATCTTGCTTGTATTTTAATGCACTTGTAGGTATTTTACTTCATGTTCCACCGGTACATAGTTGAGTTTGGCGTGTCAACATTGGACTTGTTGCATGTAAAATACATCATTCAGATGGTTCTGTTACTTTAGTCCAAGCCTTCTTTCTGTTTTTTCCCTTTTAGGTCCAAAATTTTGTTTGCACAAGGAGCAAGCTCAAACTCCTGTATCCTGCTCTTCCTCCTCTTCCTCTTCCCCCTGCTGGGACAGGAGCTGGTAGTGTTCGTTGCCCACTGGCAGGAAGACTGCCCGGGAGCGAACCCCGTCTTCCTCTACCAAGGGTTGATGGGAATTGGGATCCAGCTGGTCAGTGGAGCTGCACTTGGTATAAAGCTCACGGTGCACCTCCGCGCCGGGTCCCTCCTGGGGAGGGGCGCCAGGTGCCCAGTGGTGTCTCAGCATGGTGTGGATGTAACCCACAGGTACGGGCAAGCTGGCAAAGACTATGAGCAAGATGATCATAACCAGGGCCCAGTCTGGGTACTCAAGAGTCATCTCAGAGCCCTGAAGGGAGCAAAAACGTGATCACATGACATTAGAGAGCAAAGTAGGACAAAAAATAAAGCTTCAGGAAGTACAGAGAAGCTGGAAGCGCTATTAACGTGTGTAATAAAAGTGCAGAATGTGAAAATTGAAGCCAAAGGACACCAAAACACCCCCTAGTGGCTGGCTGCAGAATGAGCTTTAAGTCCCACCCTCTCTGTTTTAACAAAGATATGCTTTTTCTTACAAAAAATAAAAACACCAGTTTTTCCAGTTTTGTGCCAGTTGTTGACTCTGTTGATTCACACCGATCTATCCTGCAGTAACATTTTGATATATTCAGTTTTCAAATATGTTTAGTTGTACTGTTATCCAACGCATAAAACAACAACTTGATCTCACATACTGAGTACACCGACCCTGGCTCTTAAACAAAAGACAGCTTCACTTCTGATTAACAAAAACAGCTGGAGAACTATATGTTAATGGTCAATCGGAGGGTTTTGACACCATAAGGCCCAGTTCACGCCATAAAATGATTTAGCTGATTTTTTACCTGATTCTCCCATTCTGACAATCTTAAAGATGCACCTGATTACTGTAATTTCTGTAAATGCAAACTTATCAGATATTCCTGCTGGGTGTGGTGTGTTGAGAGTGCTTTGGTGTGCTTGGAAGCCCGTTGTTGGCTCCTCTCCCTACATGTTTGTTTACTCCAAAGTCACGTTTGATCTTGAAAGGTTTTGCGAGATTTCCAGCCTGACTGGGGATATTTGTGAGTGAAATTGGCAGACCACACACTGTAGGACCAAAACTGTTAAATCCATCTTTTTTCATGTGGTCTTTCATGTTTTGAAACTTGTCCAACAGTTTTTAAATTCTGCCACGTGACCTTACGATAAATAGAACCAATTCTGTCTTTTCCCAAAACAAATCAAATTTGAAACTTTTATCAAATATTAGGCTGAGTGGACATACAAATTAAACTAATTTCTTGGATATATAATTCCTTTAAGAAAACAAAAACATTAATTACTTTGTATTAGGGATGCACAATATATCGGCATCAATATCAATATCACCCCAAATTAGTCCTTTTTCAAAATATCGGTATCGGTCCGATAAATAAAACTGGGCAGACATTATCAGCAGATATTTTTTTCCATCTTGCGTCCATTTGTTTATCTGTTCAGAGGGGGGTGGGGTGTTTGTTTAGTCATATGACAGTGACTGTAATCATCTCAGAAGTGTAAATGTGTGTGTGTGTGTGTGTGTGTGTGTGTGTGTGTGTGTGTGTGTGTATGTATAATATAAATTCAGCTTTAATAATTTTCATTCTATACAAAATCTGCAGAGTTTAGAAGCATTAATGTCAGTATATCGGTATCGACAAATATCGGTTATCGGCCATAACAGAGAGAAGAAAGAGAGAGAAAACTTTCCTTTATCTCCTCTCAGCATCTTGCTTCATTCGATTTAAATTGTATGGAGGATCAGAAAAAGATCACACTATCTTGATACCAGAATAAACTATTAGCATCGATTTTCTTACAGTGATTTCACTCATAAAGTTGCATAAAATTGAACAAAAAACCCAGCTAAACTTAGCCTATATTTTGTGCTTATGTGATATGCATTTCACTTCCTACAAAGGGCCACTGCAGAACCACATGAGGCTCTAGAGCCACAAACTACAGACGCCTGAGTCAAGTTCACTTATATTACAAGAGAAAAATTATTATCACGAGGAATAACAATAATGATTTCGTCCTGGCCGTGGAACTGTGGACCAGCTCTATACCCTTGCAAGGGTGATGGAGGGGGCATGGGAGTTTGCCCAACCAATCCACATGTGTTTTGTGGATTTGGAGAAGGCTTATGACCGTGTCCCCAGGGGCACCATGTGGGGGACGCTCCAGGAGTATGGGGTGGGTGGCTTTCTGTTAAGGGCCATTCAGTCCCTTTACCAGAGGAGCGTGAGTTTGGTCCGCATAGCCGGTAGTAAGTCGGACCTGTTCCCAGTGAGGGTTGGACTCCGCCAGGGCTGCCCTTTGTCACCGGTTCTGTTCATCACTTTTATGGACAGAATTTCTAGACGCAGCCGTGGTGTGGAGTGTGTCGAGTTTGGTGGCAGGAGAATCTCGTCTCTGCTTTTTGCGGATGATGTGGTCCTCCTAGCTTCATCCAGCTCCGACCTTCAGCTCTTGCTGGGTAGGTTCGCGGCCGAGTGTGAAGCGGCTGGGATGAGGATCAGCACCTCCAAATCTGAGACCATGGTTCTCGACCGGGAAAGGGTGGCTTGCCAACTCCGGGTCGGGGGAGTGGTCCTACCTCAAGTGGAGGAGTTTAAGTATCTCGGGGTCTTGTTCACGAGTGAGGGTAGGAGGGATCGGGAGATCGACAGGCGGATTGGTTCGGCGTCTGCAGTGATGCGGACGCTGAGCCGATCTGTCGTGGGGAAGAGGGAGCTGAGCCAGAAAGCCAGGCTCTCGATTTACCGGTCGATCTACGTCCCAATCCTCACCTATGGTCATGAGCTTTGGGTAATGACCGAAAGAACGAGATCGCGGATACAAGCGGCCGAAATGAGTTTCCTCCATAGGGTGGCCGGGCTCAGCCTTAGAGATAGGGTGAGGAGCTCGGACATTCGGGAGGGACTCGGAGTAGAACCGCTGCTCCTCCGGATCGAAAGGAGCCAGTTGAGGTGGTTTGGGCATCTGGTCAGGATGCCTCCTGGACGCCTCCCCGGGGAGGTGTTTCGGGCATGTCCTGCCGGCAGAAGGCCCCCGGGGCGACCCAGGACACGTTGGAGAGGTTACATCTCCAATCTGGTCCGGGAACGCCTTGGGGTCCTGCCGGAGGAGCTGGTGGAGGTGGTTGGGGAGAGGACGGCCTGGAGCTCCCTAGTTGGGATGCTGCCCCCGCGACCCGGACCCGGATAAGCGGAGGAAGACGACGACGATGACGACGATTTTGTCTAAGTGAATATGCATATATCTATTCTAATTAAGAACTCCTTTGGGCACAAATATCTTCTAAGTTTAAACACTGTGATGTTTACATATGAGACCTAAACCTGTGAAGCACAGCAAGCTCTCTTGACTTCCAAACTGACAATAACAACCAATCTTACTTTTGTTTGATTCCAGGCGGTGTACGTGGGCCCCTTGAAGACCATCCGAAGCAGGCTGGCAGCCAGAAGGCCGAGCATAGCCAGCAAACACACATACTTCCACAGATATTTGTACACCACCGGGGGGCGCCATTTGAGCATGGCTTCAATATCATCCAGAAAGCTGCAGGAATGGCAGAAATTGCCAAAAGGAATGCATCTTATTAAAATGTGAACATAAAAGGATGCGAACATTAAAAAAATGATGACGTTCCAGTGACGGACTTCACCTACCGGTCAGTGCCATAAACCCACGCCACACTGATGGTTTCAAAAACAACGACAATCACTAACGGTAGAGTGGCTGAATAGTCGTCAAACATTGTCACAAAATAGTTTCCAGAACGCTGGGTGAATAGTATTCCGATTACAAACCCCAATAAACAGCTGCACACTGAAAAAAAAAAAAAACAAGGTACAATAAAAGTTATATGTTAATTTAAAAGAAATTCACCACATGCAACACATTATTTTTTGCTTCTATATTTAATATTTGAACCTTTGGTGTCTTTATTCTAACTTTAGTCACACAAACACAAACTTCAGTTGGATTTTCTTCTGTTGTTTACAATCAGAAACAATCAATGCAAAAATGTACATTTTCCCCATAAATTTTGGTTTTCAAGAATGAGCAAGGGATTATCTGCTACATGAATAAAAAGGGAAAACACTAGCTTTTAGTACCAGTGAGCAGGGTCCGGTGGCGGCCCAAGAAGCTAAAGTTGTCCATGAGAGGCGTGAGGATTCCCTGCATGGTCCCAAACATTGTGCTGAGGCCCAGGTTGAGCAGCATCAGGAAGAACAGCGTGGACCAGAAGGGGCTGGCTGGAAAAAGAGCCATGACTTCAGTGAAGGCTATGAAGGCCAGGCCCGTCCCTTCAACACCCTGCACAACACACACACACACACACACACACACACACACACACACACACACACACACACACACACACACACACACACACACACACACACACACACACACACACACATACACATTCAGGATACTGTGAAAATAGGTATATGTTCTCAATGTTCATATTATATTGCTGCAGCTCAGGTTTTGAGACTTTGGGTCATCCGATAACCTAAACATGTATTGTAGCTCATTCTCAGATTCTTTAGCTTCTCCTTTCCTCCCACGGTCACAGCTTGCTTCCATTTCTCCTGGAGATTCTAGATACAGTGTCCCCTTTGTTTTCATTCTCCTGTCTGCTGGATATTTTACAGTGCCTCCCAGAATCCTGAAGCGTTTCTGGGAAAATCAGACCTTTACCCTGACACTATCACTGCTTATAGTTCTTTTTAAAAATACTAAATTTGTGTTAACACTTTAAGCTATTGGTTTCAAACTGATTTTAGTAGTTCTTGAGCAACAAACTTGAGCAACTTCTCATGGGACACCACTCTGTTTGTTGTTGGTTGGCAGTAAAAGTAGTGCCCTTGGAGATGTAGCAAAGAGCTAAAACCAGAGTGAATATCGGTGCAACCTATGCTTGTTTCAGAGGGCTAGCCTGGCCTGCCAGACTCGTCCTCTGTTTAATTCTGCACAGAGAAAGAGTCTGGTAAAGCTGGGCGTACACTGTGCGACTTTTTCACTCGTAGCACTCAGCTTCAGCTCAAACTGTACGACTTCCTCGCAGAGCAGATCTCACGAGTCATGTGCTCACACTGTACGACCCAGTTCTCGGATGCGACCTGACTGCTCACACTGTACGTCTGGTAGCAACACGTCGGACCTAATATGCTAAAAATAGCTGTTTTTACACAACACGTCAGACTTTTTTTGTGTTGTTTTGCCTGTTGTCCTTCGGTAGTGCTGCAGGAGGACACACAGGGATTTATGGGGGTTGGATGAGGAAAACGAAATAAAGAAAGCAAATCTGTGTTTTGTTATCAGTTTAATTTGGCATGAACACGACAAACACGCTTTCTTGACAATCTTTGTGAGTAAAAAAAGTGTAAAAACAAAAACCAACAACATGTGTTTTTAGATAAATAGCGGGCGAGCGGTGTTGATGCATGATTGCGCATGCGCCGTGAGCTGTTCTGATACTTTTTGGGTCGCAGCTGCTCGCAGCGCCGCTTCAACAGTGCGATACCCTCACGAGGGACGAACAAAATATTAAACACGCCAGAAGTTTGTGCGACCTCACGATTGCTGATCGGTAGCTGGTCACGCGGTGTTAATCGCCTCTCGTAACCCCCTGTACACTACACGACGCTCAGGGCGAAACTCGCCCCGATCTCGTGGATTCTCGCACGAGTGGAAAATCGGCTCAAAAAAGTGAAAAAGTCACATAGTGTACGCCCGGCTTTACTCAAAGGCAGAGAGGCACATGAGGGGCGGGACTAGCCAGCTCAAAAAGGGCGGGACTGGCCAGCTCAAAAACAACCAATCAGAAAAAAGGCGGAAATGCCGAATGCACCACAAGACACTGTAGTTTTTTAGCTGTAGTCAAAAATTGTGTATGGCAACAGCGCAAACATCTTTTTTTTCTTTTTTTTTTTTAGAAGAAAGGCTTCTAGTGCTTCCACTTGTGATTTTAAAGACATGTCCAAGTCATTTAGAACAGAGGAAAGAGCCGCAGCGAACTCCACTTCAGTCGCCATGTTCAACAAACTCAGCGTGTAATCAGTGCTGATTGGCTCAGTTAGAATTCCCAGGGGGTGGGGTTATTTGAATAGGAGAGTTCCCAGACCCCTTTCTCTGTGCAGAATTAAAAAGAGGAGGAGTCTGGCAGGCCAGGCTATCAGAGAGCTGAAGGAAGCTATAGAATCACAGATTGATGGTAATCTGGCTTGTTGCTGCTAGATTTGTAATAATATGTTTTGTGCAACAGTGTGGTTCTTTTTACTTTGTAGCTTTTTTAGGATCAGTTGGCTCGGGTTAGCTTGTTGTTAGCGTTAGCTGCAGCAGGCTGCTGTATGGTTGTGTACAACTGTTGTAGTTATGCTTTCAACCGGTAGGAAGGAGAAGCGGAAAACGTTTCTTTAAAGTGACAGTGTGTATCTTTCCTGGCAATAGGGGGCAGTAGATACCTAAATTGTTGCAAGCAAGCTGTATTTTTGTGTTGGGAGTAAGACCGTACCAACGGATGCCCATTAGGGTCAAAAAGCCCAGGGGAGTGCAAACTTTAGCAAAATAATGAGCACATCAGACTCCCTTTCATCACTGGCAACAAGTGAAAAGGTAAATGTGTAAAACAACAACATTTTAAAATGATGAAAGTGTTGTAATCCTTTGTTACAAATCAGTAAATGCATTTTGTCCTCATGGGCTCCCGTAGAAGGAAACATGGCATCTAATATGGCGTCTCCCAGAAACTTAGGGTCTTTCTCAATGCCAAGGAACCTCACCTTGATGTCTTGGCCCCACCTCGGTTGCCTAGGAGATACGTCATCAGGAACCGCCAAGACTTGTTTCAATGTTCATGTTCTACCGAGGCGTGTGTTCTCCGTTAGTAGTTGCAGTTTCGGTGGCTAGCGGGTAGTAACTCACTTATATATTTAATTTAACAAATATGTAAACAATTTAAAAAGTAAAAGTCTCATTACATATTTATATTGAAACGTATACGTAGGAAATATAACATTATCTCCCGTATCACGTGACTTTACATGACCGCTGTGGAAGCCGCGGTCACGTGATGTAAGTTTGTTCCATTTAACACTTTTCTTTGACCAAGGAAGGACAGTGTGCTTGTAAGCAAGGCGCCTGGCCAGACGCCTTGACATTGAGAAACACCCTTAGATCTGTTCCCATGTTTTTCAGACCTGATTTTTATGGTTATATATTACAAAGCTGCCAATACTTTTCAACAACTAGGCATCATTTCACTCATTTCCAGCAACATTTTGATAGATATTTCCAGAAATTAATGGTTAAAAACTACACACTGTCTCTTTAAAGCAACTATTGGGTCAACTCGGAGTCTCACCTTGAGCGGAAACTAGTGAACAGGTGACTACATAAACAGCAACACTGAAGATCTGGGAAATTTGATTCAACTTATCTCAAAGTTGTACATATATATATATATATATATATATATATATATATATATATATATATGTTGTGAGGTGGATGAAGAGCCAAGACTGCAGTGCTGCTTTTAGTAATAAATGCATGAAATCATCAAATTCACAGTCTAGCTGTAAAGTTAGCTTCTTATTTTACTCTGGTACCTTGTTCATCTCCTCCTCCAGATTGCAGTCAGTGATTTTAGGAGCCACCATGGCACCATACTCCCTGTACCACTGTCTGTAATCAGATATAGACACTGAAGTCGGATCTGTGGTGTTGAACCAAGGCCACCAGTGCTGGTTGGATCCATGAGACATCATGAGATTTAATTCGCCCACGTTCCTGCAAGAGATGGAAGAAAGGAAAGACAAGACTGTGAAGAGTGTTTCTCTCGAACACACTGATCACGTGTGATGCAACAATACACCTATTGATCAGACAAGTAAACATTCTTTAGTGAAATAGGCAGCTATTTAAGGCATAAGGAATTGGTTTATTGTTGCACACACACACACACACACACACACACAATCACACACACACACACACACACACACACACACACACACACACACACACACACACACACACACACACACACACACACACACTTACTCAGCCACGCAGTGTAACGCAATGTTCTTGGCTCGGAAGCCGAGCACAACAAAAACCACCAGCGAGGCCAGCACAGACGTCATGAAGTTGATGCCGGAGACCAACAGCGCATCCCGGTGGCAGTTGTTGCTGACTGGATTGTAGGAGGAGTATGCGATCACAGAGCCATAGCCTAGACCTAGGGCAAAAAACACCTGCGTAGCTGCCTGCCGCCACACCTGTACGCTACCCCAGATCTCCAGCTGGAACAGACAAAAACATCAAATCTCACTGGGTTGGCTGAAATGACAAAACTTCTGAGAAATATCTTTGCTATTCACTGATTGTAATAAAAAAGTTTCACATCTAGCACGAACTGAATAATTCCAATTTTCCTTGAAAATACTTTAATAATCCCAGAGGGAAGTTGGATGTTGCTGTAACTATTTCTTTTTCTACTAAGATTCATGGAAGTTGGTTCCATTTGTGCAAGGAGCTTCTGGATTGGCGTAGAAGCCTCTGATAGGAGACTGAGTTAAGTTACTGCTTTGTGAACACGGTGCTCGGGATCTTCATTTGTCCAACCAGCTCTAGAGGTTCCAGAGTCAGCCTTCTCTATGATTTCAGTAATCTTTTTACACTCTCTAGCTTTGATGCCGCTACCCAAATGGGTGACCGCACTACACTGTCCAAAACAGACTTAGAGAAGAGACATGTAGAAAGATCTAAGCATCTTCAAGAAGTCCAGCTGTGTCCATTCTTGTATGCTTCACTGTTGAGTTTCCAGCAGGTGAACACAGGGGAAATCATATCTACAACTCCCTTCTGCTGCAAAGCCATAACCAAAAACCCTAGCCCCCAGTGTCCCCCTGCTTTTATGTCCATAGAATACACCTTAAAGCAGAAATCTGGAGGTTTTTTGCAGAGGACACCATCTAGAGGCAGAAAAAATGTATTGCCTCTCAAAGGTGTGGATTACTCGTTACATTTGCAGTGATCACTACTCACTAGTAGGAATTAATGCCTTGCAGGCAGTACTAAGAGACAAAAAGCCCACAACCCCCAGCTCAGAAGGTACAAGTCTGCAACATCACAGGACAGCATAACGTGCCAGGATTTGGAGTCTTAGTTTCCGATATTTTGACATCTCACCCCGGAATGGATAACAGCAATGCGACTTTACCACTTATGGATGTTTTATCTCCACAATAACACAAGTCTGGAGCAGCTTCTGCCATGAGGTGAAGTTGCAAATGCTAATGGTTAGCTTAAACTAGCCCAGACATCTGCTACTGACTACAACAGCCTACCCTCCACGAATGCTACTTTACAGTGTGATGTAGATCTGTGAGGATTTCTAAATCCCAGCGTTTCACCATCTATTTTCTATCAGAAGCTAATGTACGAGATTGGTGTAGGAGACTATTTTCATGTTCAGCCTGCATGAAAAACTCAGAGTGACCGATTATAATAAAAGAAAAAAATAATAATAAATGGTTTTCCAGTAAACCACACCTTAAGTTCTTCTCCCTCCTTCTGTTATTACGATTGGTAGCAACGCCTCTTGTTAGCAAAGGTGCACCTCTAGCTGTAAATACAAATTTTCCAGTGTCTTCGACTTGTTTCTCACTGGTCAAAGTCACACAAGAGCAGCAAAACAAGAAGCAGAAAATACAATAAAGAAGTCAGCCGTAACAGATCACTGCACAAGAGAAAACCACATAATGGACTGGGACAGCACAAGGATCATAAACACCGAACAACAGAAATACAAAAGATGGATAAAGGAAGCTATAGAGATGAGACGTGGATGTGGGACCACGAACAGAGACGATAGGGTCTACACATTGGATCGCGCATGGGACTGCATCATCGGAGAGGGGAGAGCGGGCAGCACATGGCGACAACGTCCTCTGCTGCCCGCGGATAAACGGAGTAGGAAGGGACGCCACCACTCAGGGTCAGCTCTGAGGAAGTTTACAGCCGGTAAACGAAACTGTCAGCAAGCGAAGTAAAAAGAAACCTTTTCTGTGTTTTAAAAAAGAACCAAAAATGGAATTAGAAATCAGACACAGCAAGAACGTACCGAAGATGTGAAGTCGCCATCTTAAAAAATATGACACTATTAGTGTGATATGCTTGTCAGCCACTAGATGGTGCCATCGGAAAAGAGAAATACTCTTGAAAGATACTTTAGGGTAAATATAAAATAAAAAGTTAAATAATTTTTAGAAGACATAATGACACAATAAAGTGTATTAGCGGTTATTTGTTGACTCCCATTTACTTAAAGAGTTTTTTTTCACATACTTCCATGAGGAAGTCTGACTTTGCCACCCTTCATAGACTTTTTGACCTAACATATCCCTCTACAACAGATTTCTTGATGCACCACTGCTTCCATGATGAAAAGAGAGGTTCTTCTAAAATCCACAATCTGTTTCGTTGACCTTCACCGGTTTCGGTGACACTAAACAGTCTAACATAATAAAGCAGGGCAGGATTTATTCACTTACTCTGGGATAAAACATGTAGGTGATTCCATCCATGGCTCCATCCAGCATCAATCCTCTGATAAGGAAAATAAAGAGCACCACATAGGGGAAAACTGAAGAAAAGTACATCACCTGAAATCAGAACAAACATCTTCTTTTGTTCCCCAGTCTCTGATCACCTCACAATATGCTGTCAGGATCAGCTATAGGAACTCAAACTGACAAAAAAAAGCAGCCTTTAAAAAAGAAAAGTTTGGATTAATTTACCTTTGCAGATGACTTGATGCCTTTGATCATAGCCAGCGCCACGATGGCCCAGGCAGCCAACAAGCATCCCGTCAGGATGGGGTTAAACTCTCCAGACTCCTCTATGGAGTTTGTGATATTTAGAGCTTTCCGAAACCAGAAATACTGAGTGGGGGAGCTACTGGCACACTCCTTCACTGTGGTAAAGAAAGACAACACTCTAGAGCTCAATCTGGCCTTTCGATGCGCCATATGTATATATATATATATATATATATATATATATATATATATATATATATATATATATATATATATATATATATACATATATATATATATATATATATATATATGTATGTATATATATATATATTATATATACATATATATATAATATATATAATATATATACATATATATATGTATATATATATATATATATATACATATATATATATATACACATATATATATATATGTATATATATATATACATATGTATATATATATATATACATATATATATATATATACATATATACATATATATGTATACATACATATATATATATATACATACATATGTATATATATATATATATATATATATATATATATATATATATATATATATATATATATGGATAAAACTGAAACAAATAATATCAATCAGACAATGAAATCAGATATTGCTTTTGAATTTTGTTTTAACAGCAGAAATGTAAAAAATAAACCAGTGAAACTGACTGGGACTAACTTGATGCTCAGTTTGAGGCAGTTACTGTAATCAGGTGGTTTCTGTAACCCCCACTGAGACTTCTGCACCTGTCCACAGGTGTCCCATCCCACTCATCATGAGCTCTAACTGTCTGGTCTGAGAGGTTCCTTCTCCAGATGTTTCAGTTCTGTCCACAGATGCTTAACCAGATCTCAGAAGGCTACTTCAGGGAAGTCCAGGTTTTTCTAAACCATTCTTGGATGTTTCTAGGTGTGTTTGTGTCAATAACCCTTTTGTAAGACCAACAAGATGAAGCTTTCTGACAGGGCAGCACTAACACCCTGATGTATTGATATTTCATTGGATCATGAACAGATTCAAGACACTCAAGATGCAGCAAAGAAGCTCCAGAACAGAACAGAGCCTCTTCCAAAGTCTTCATGCTTTTCTTTTCTTTGTATGCTTCTGTCAGAGGGACATTCTCCCAGAAGCTTTGTGGCTTTCCTGCCAGTTTAAAGTGATCTCAGTGATAACGGAGTGATTTTCTTGTGTATGAACACTTCATAAGACGAAACCTCTCATTCACGTGAGTACCTGTTTCATTAGAAGTGACATCTGTTGGACACTGCTCCCATGGTAGAGGATACTGGAAGGAATTCCCCAAGTAGAACAGGCTCCATGCTATGATAACATTGTAGTAGAGAGCCACATAAAAGCAAACCTAAAGAAAAGAAAGATTTTTATTTATTCATGAATATTTCTCCTGATCCCACAAAAACGTATCACATCAAGAGTAATCTGGAAATACACTTTCAAAAAGTCTAGAATAATTGCTGCTGTGCTGTAAAGTAATAAAGGTACTTTAGGGTTGTTAATTTGGATCGTCTGCAGAGAAAATTGTTGCACAACAAACTACACAGCACTACAGTCACTCTCAAGCTACAGCATGACGCTACCGTCCTTTCAAAGCTTAAAGACAGCTCTGGAGGTGATCAAAAGAAAGTTAGCCCTCAGAAAAGCGATAAAGGAGGCTGTGTCTGCTGGTGCTCTTGAAAGATAAACAGTAGGTGGAGAGAAGACAGATTCTGCTGATAACTGAATCATGAAAGTTTAAAAATGCTGATCACTGCCCAACCTTTAGAAAGTTATCAGCTGTGAGTTACCCTTCTGCTAACAAGTACGGCCTTTCACGCTTAAGGTGCGTTACAGATCACATAAGGATAAAGCTCAGGAAACATTTTCCTGCTCTTGGTTTTGAAATGCCCCAAATAAAAAGATGAATCTAAAGTATGTCTTATACAAAAAGAAAGGCTTACCAAACAGCTGGAGTAGCCAATGCCCACCAGCTTTGGGGAGATGTGCTTCCACACACCGATGCTGCCCTGTCGGATACTTTGACCAGCAGCCAGCTCCATAAAAAACAAAGGGACTCCCACCACCGTTAAGAGAAAAACATACAGAAGCATGAAGGCTCCTGGAAGAACCAAGAGAGAACTGCCTTTAGGAAACACTTTCACCTGTTATACAGCTGAGCTTTCTTTGTTTAGAGACACCCACCTCCTCCGTTCTGATGGCAGAGGTATGGGAACCTCCACACGTTCCCTAATCCCACACTGAAGCCAACCTGCGCCAACACATATTGGATCTTAGAGTCCCACGCAGGTCGATCTTCACCAGCTGTCTCACCTCTAACAGTATCAGGAACCGCTGACAGCTGCATTTCAGACTGACCTTCTCCCAGCCAGCACTGCTCCCCGGTGGAGTCCAGTGCCTGCTTCTCCATCTGGTCACAAACACAGATAAAGAATAGCATTTTGTTTTTTTTATCTGGGACAGCACAGAACAAACAAAAGGCCTGTGGCATTTCATGTCACGTGTTTCTGACAGTCATAACTATTTGAGTCAAATCTTGAAAATAACATTGTGCATTACTATTTCATGCAGTACTGGGAGTGAATATCAGTAAATGTCACAATAAAGGAATAGATATTTTTGAAAACCCTGTCATGGGTTACAAAGACATAATCCTCAAGGGTATTGGACCATCGTCTTCATTGATGGTCAAATATCAAGAGTCAAAGGTTTTAACTCTCTACGATCTTCCCAAAAGATTATGTAGATGTTGGAGAATCTAGCTATGAATTCAAAGGGAACTCCAGGATCTCTCAAATCGTTTTAATGTAAAAAGACTAACTAGTCATCTTGAGCTTGTCCGCGTCAGACTTGGAACGCCCCAATTCAGTCAATTCAGCCTCCGTGTATTCAGCCCACTGACAGATCATTAGTTTGAAACAGGGATTTGTAGATAACAGTTTCAAGTGTTGGTGTCAAAGTTCACAATGACAAACAATCTGCACATATTTGACTTGCCAGAAAAACGTGCCAAGAACTAAAAGCTTCAGTGATCCAAAACCAAACATTACACTTTGTCAGTGACTAAGCCAACAGTGTGTGCTTATGGAAATGTTTTACTTAAAAACTATCTCAAAGAGGTAATGACACAGACTTGTGGATGATCATGCAAAATCCAGATATTCAGCTAAATAATAAAGCACCATTCTCCAATGGCACATCTTCACACAACTACAACACTAACCATGAGCGGGCTGAACTTTGACTCCCACACGCCGATGTTGAAGTCTAACGGGGCTGATACTTGAAGAAGTCCTGCTCTATTATGAACTGCCATGCTGGGTACACTAAGCTCTTGTCCAGGGCCATGTGGTGGAATTTTATAAACCAAACCAAAATGGTTCAAACAAAGACAACTGAGCTCCAACTGTCTATCCGTCAATCTTTTGTCTTGTATGTAGAGTTGGTTTACCTGGCCAACAGCTTAAAGGTGCAGTATAAGATGTTTTACTGGAGCATTTTTGGTATTTTGCTTGAACAAAAACGGTTATGTCAAAGAAAACAAATCATTTTTATTTCCTCTGAAATCAACATTCTCACGCCCGAAGCGGCTGAAACTGACGAAGGGTGGCCAAGCGTTTGTTTCCGACACGTTGGGAGCCCCAACGCATCGGGAGGCGACACGCTGTGCCAGAGCGTCGCTTTCCGACGCCTGCGATAAAACGGAGGTAATAGTGAATTGTGACCTTTACCCTCCTGCAATTTAATCTTCCCCTCAC
The DNA here is from genome assembly GCF_043380555.1 of Nothobranchius furzeri. Classification (NCBI taxonomy): domain Eukaryota; kingdom Metazoa; phylum Chordata; class Actinopteri; order Cyprinodontiformes; family Nothobranchiidae; genus Nothobranchius; species Nothobranchius furzeri. Next base: position 51,344,233 of record NC_091752.1, read on the forward strand.
CTCCATCCTAACCTTAACCCACTTGCGTATGCAAAATTTTGTTTCTCGTTGTATCGTCCATCTCAAACACAGTTAACGGGAAATTTAGAACGAGAAACTGGGTTAAGGTTAGGATTGTCGTGGCCTGTGCTGAGTTGACTTCTGTTTTGTGCTGAGTCCTTCTGTGTGCAGGTGGGTGTGTCCGGACAGCAGCTGCTGTAGATCTGCTCATCAGTAGTCAGGGGATTTAAGGAGTGTCGGGACAACTCATCAGTGCCGGATGATACTCAGTATAGGGCAGTATTCTCGCCAGTACTTTACCTGTCTCTAGCTCGTTTTGGTCTCCTGTGTACCTCGCTTCCCTCATACTGATCTGCCCTGTTTCCTCCGACCTCCTCAGGTACCTCTCGTCCACCAGTCTACTTCCATCATCAAAGTAATAGACTCATCGGATCAACCCTGCCTGCCAGCCCCGTCGCTCACCCCTGACCACCTGCTCTCCAACCCTCACCTGCCAACCTGGACACCTTGGACTCTGGTGCTCAGCTCCCAGCCATTGCCTCTGCCTCTCACCTGACCAGCTCAGCCAGCCTTGACTTACCCTCCTCTCATGCTCCCCCAACAACCAGGAAACCGTAAGCCAACTCCCTTTACGCTTTGTGCCCGCTGATCTGCAACTACTCACTCTTGTTTCTGCTTCAGAACTCCATCGGAACCACCTGAACCCTGACTTTCATCTACACCTCTACCCAACAAAAATAAATCATTTCTTTTCTTACCTTCTGCCTCTCGTGTGATTCTGCATGTCGCGGGTCAAAAAACTCCAACCCAACATGGCAAGGATAGGGGGTAGAGGAAGGTTAAAAATCTAGAGTTTAGAGGTTAAATGTTGGTGAAATGTCCGTTTTACCGCGGGAGTCAGAAAACCTTCCGACGCTTTGGGGCGCCCAACGCGTCGGAAACAAACGTTTTGTCAGTTTCAGCCGCTTCGGGTGTGAGAATGTGTTGCTGAAACATACAATCCTGGAAAAACTTTGTCCCATCAATGTGCGCATCTTGTTCTTAATAACTGGATTATAATCCATCCGTCAAACTTCTCTTCTAAAAAATGGACCCAGAGATTATTTGTGTGATATGCTTCTCAGCTACTAGATGGTGCCATCGGATAAGAAAAATACACCGGAAATAGACTTTAAGCAAAGTTTCACCAGTTCCCATCCTCCTCCTGGTGGGACTTGTCTGAAACACCTTTTTAATGCTCGAACAACCTTAAATGGCTACTTTGATGTGAAGGACCAGCAACTACTACGAGCTTCAGAATAGCTGAACTCCTCAGGGTGACTCCCACCTATCTGCTAATCTCATTCTCGGTCATAAACCAAAGCTCATGACCATAGGGGAGGGTTGGAGTGTAGATCAATAGATGAATTGACAGACTTGATCCTCTCAGAGATAGAGGTCCATTTCTTATTGAAGACTTGGAAGTGTTGATCTTCATCCCAGCTGCTTAACACTCTTGTGCAAACAGTTCCAAGTCCAGGTCCAGGGCTTGATGAGGCTAACGGGACAACATCCACTGCAAAATGCAGAGATGCATTCTGATTCTCCCGAGCCAAAGACCTCTGCCACTTGGCTGTGGTCAGAAATTCTGTCCTTGAAAGTCATGAACAGAATCTGTGACAAAGGGCAACGCTGGTGAACTCTAATGCTCACTCCAAATAAAAAAGGGGTCCAAAGCTGAGCCCCCAAACTAGGGTTGTCACGATACTAAAATTTGAAACTCGATTCGATACTGGGGGAAAACTCGATACTCGATTTCGATACTATTTAAAAACACCAATTTATTGAACAAGTTTATTCAAAAAATAACATTCCTCAATTTATATTGCAAAAATTAAATGTTAAAAATTAAGTGTATAAAGTGCTTAAACCTTCAAGTATCAGCATTTTTTAAAAAGTGCATACAAAAACTGGAGAAAGTTAACACTTTAAATCATGAATTGTCTCACTATATATACATTATTTGCAGAGTGATGTTTTGCTGCTTAAACTCTGTTTAAGGTGCATTTTTGTCAAAAGATGTAATGCCACATGTTTTGTTCTGTACTTTTGAACAACTCTTGTTGGTCAATAAAGGCAGAAAATGAATTTCTCCACAGTAGGACAAAGGTACATCTACCGGTAATCTTAATAAAAACAGATTGGCGCACGGCAGTGACGTCATTAAAAGCGCCGGTTAGATTAGCCGCGGCTAGTCTGTTTACGCCTAGAAATCCCAGACTCGTTCCAAACGAACAGGGGAATCATGTTAATGATTCCAAACAAAACCTTTCGACATGAAGATGTTTTGGTGCAGATAATGTCTTATTTTGAGGCTGCACCATGGGTGCCCGTCCGCACCTGTTATATGGATATACACTGATGGCGATTCGCCGATGGATCTAAGTACCCTGGGGAATCCAAGTAGCACCAAAGTTGTCAGCGAGAGTAAACAAACGTACTGCATGCTAGAGATTAAGTCCGGGTTGCAATAAACGGGAGTTTTCCTTTAAGCATATAAGCGTGAATATACAACTACGTGTCGGACTTGGTATGCTAATTAAGTTGGGCTGTGAAGCGCCGCCCAAATTCGCTGTTGCCATTGTTAACAAAACTTGGATCGGAGACACCTCGCGTGGGAAATTGCAATGTAGCCATGCGGCGTCTTCTTCTTCTGTTTGTCTGGGAGGCGGAGGCTGCTTTACAGCATCTGGCTGTCGTGCGTGTCGGTGTACTTGAAGAAGGCTGTGTATAATAGTCCATAATATAGATACCACAGGGATGGAATATCTAATTTAGATACCACTTTTAGTATCGATTTATATCTAGATATTGATTTTTTTGACAACACTACCCCAAAGTACCTCCCACAGGACACCTTGGGAGACACAATTGTCTCCTAGTCATCCTTGGTAGGGGCAGTGAGATAGGCAAGTGTGAGGTGATCTGATGTTTGCCCGACACAAAAGTAAGACAAGGTGAACAGTATGTCACGTAAAGCACAACACAGCACAACAATGGCAGACACGATGACCGTTTCCACTATCGAAACTTCAGGGTAATTTTACTGGAACTTCGCGTGTCTCCACTTCATTGTGCCGGCCGAAAGAATAATTTATTTGAGCTGGGGTAGGTACTCTGAATGGCCAGGTAGTCGCTGAGTAGACCTTTTGGTTTACTCATGCTGATTGGTTGTAATACATAGGAAATTACATCGGCATACCAAAACAACTGAAATTTGTAAAAAAAAAAAAAAAAAAAAAATTGGGTTGCTGGTAAAACAAAATAGAAGAGAAAGAAAAGAAGCATCATTGACACTGCTTTAAAATAGCCTAACCCTAAACTCCCAATGGCAAAAAAATCAGAAATGCCTATATCAGTATGATATAATCCACAACACTTTGTTACTTAAAACAATATTAAAAACGATGCTTATGCTGGTCATTGAACGCCACATTTTACATCCCACAGCTGCTCTCCCATTCCCTTAAATAGATTAAATTATGCCGTACTTCGACAGAAGGTGCTGACCAGTGACATCACTCACTGCAGAGGGCAGAGGCAGACATGATATGCTGAAATCTTAGCGAAGTCCTGAAAGGGCTGAATTTGAATGGAGACAGCAACTGACAGGACCCAGCTATCGTTTATCCCGGACAATTTTCCCCTCCCAGAAATTTCCCAGAACTCCTGTATTGGGAAACACGGCGGTGGTGGTGGTGATGTTTAATATTCTGCTTATTTTCTGTTATTATTATTATTTTTTGTTATCCTAGAAGAAGAAGAAGAAGAAGAAGAAGAAAATATAATTTCTATAGCACCTCTCAAGAAAAAAATCTCGAGGCGCTTCCCAAAAACAAAAAATGTAAAAATTTAAAAAAGCATTTAGAAAATGTTTAAAAATATATTTAAAATGAGCAAAAATAGGCAATTGTGATTAAAATGTTAAGAAAGAGAGAGAGAGAATAGGAAAGAGAAAAATCATTTAGTAAACAGGTGAGTGTTCAAATAAAAACAAGTGTGACTTTAATCTGTCCCTCCTCATGTCACCATCTACAGAAACAGCCTTCTGGGACACCTGACCAACCAGGTGGATTTTATTTGTGACGTTTCCATAACTTTATAAAAGCTGCTGTTGAAGATGATCAGATCATCTCGTCCTTTCGGTTCTCTGCTCTCCCGTCGCGGTCTGCACCGTTTCTTTCTGACGCAGCAAAGCTGGTTTACCTCTAATAGCGATTTTTGGAGTAACATGAATTACATCATGTAATACCTCATTGGAAAGCTCGTTTTATGTACTTTTAGAAACCGTTTGAAGCATTTTTATTCGATTAGCAATACAGACGTTATGACCCGGAGAATCTAGAGTGAGACATTGATTCTTTGAGTTTCTGCAACACTTCAGGAGAAATCTCCCTCATGTCTCATTTTCTGTCCCAGACATGCAGCTACCTGACTCTGCTCCACACACACTAACCACGGACTCAAACGCGCGTAAACAAAAGCTCTGATATTAAAATCTATCCAGCTGACGTGAAGAAGGCAGAAAAAAAAACTTACAGTTAGATGAACGCAGACTCCTCTCCGCTGGGAAAACACCGGTCTGTCGTCTCCATGGCTACAAGGTAGAGCGACAGCAAGGACAACCAATCACACGTTAGTATGACGCGGCAGAGCCAATCAGTGAGCTTGTAGGCAGGTCTAAGGGAAAATAGCCTTCAGCTTGAGGCGGCTGCCTCCGCATGGTCCTAGTGCCCGATTTGTATCACAGTATAACAGTTTTGTACGGTAAAATCTGACGAACGACCGGAAAAAGGGCACTTTGGGCACTTCGGACAAAAGGGGCAGGGTCTCAAGCACCCTCCGCACCCCCCTCTGCATGTGCCTGGTCTTCAGCTGCTTTTTGAAGGAGACCACTGAGTCCACTGATCTCAGGCTCAGGGGGAGAGAGGTCCAGAGTCTGGGGGCCACAGCAGCAGATGATCTGTTACCTTTGGTCTTTAGCCTGGTGCTGCACAACCAGTAGGCTTTGATCACTGGACCTCAGGGACCTGCTGGGGGTGTAGGGACTAAGAAGATCACCAATGTAAGATGGTGCTTGTCCATGTAAGGCCCTATAGACCAGAACCAGGATCTTGAAATGAACCCTGAAGTTGACTGGCAGCCAGTGAAGATGGAGGAGAAGCGGGGTGATGTGGGTGTGTTTGGAGGATTTGGTCAGAAGCCGAGCACAGGCATTCTGAACCACCTGTAGACGGTTCAGGGAGGTTCTGCACAGACACGTGAAAAGAGAGTTACAGTAGTCTAAGCGTGAGGAGATGAAGGTGTGGAGAACAGTCTCAAGTTCAGAGCCGGACAGAATGGGACTCAGCTTAGCAATGTTCCTGAGATGGAAGAAGGAAGAGCGAACAAGAGAACTGACATGATAATCCAGGGTGAGAGCTGGGTCAAAGGTCACGCCAAGATTCCTGACAGAAGGTTTGGTGTGGGAAGCAAGCTGACCAAGAGTCTCTGACTTTGGGAACCAGCTTGTCTGGGGCACAGATGAGGATCTCAGTCTTATCTTCATTCAGCTGAAGAAAGCTCCCAGCCATCCAGGTTTTGATGGAGTCTAAGAAGGTGTGTAACAGCTGCAGCTTAGACATCTCATGGGGCTTAAAGGAGATGTACAGTTGGATGTCATCTGCATAAAGATGGTAGGAGATTTCTTTGAAGGAGCTCAGGATGTGCTGAAGAAGAAGAAGATAGAGGAGGAAGAGCAGAGGCCCCAGCACAGAACCTTGTGGGACACCATGGGTAAGAGAGGTGGTGGAGGACCTAAACTTGGAGACGGCCACAGAAAAGGAGCGCTCAGAGAGATAAGAGGAGAACCACTCCAGAGCAGAGCCTGATAGGCCTACCCAGTCTCTGAGCCTCTCCAGTAGCAGGTGATGGTCAACAGTGTCAAAGGCTGCAGTCAGGTCCTGCAGGACCAGAACAGAACAGTCCCCTGCATCACTGTGAGTCAGAAGGTCATTAGAGACCCTAAGAAGAGCTGTTTCAGTAGAATGAGCTCTATGAAAACCTGACTAGAATCTAGACCATTAAGTTTGCAGAAACAAAATGATCAGTCTAGCCATGATACATTGGAACTAAAGCAGCCACGGACATCTATTGCCGGTCCAATCACAGCGCTCTATCAGCCAGGTGGGCGGGATGTTACTGCGACTGAGCAAAACTAAGATGGCAATGGCTCCGTAGCGGTCCAATCATGGCACTCTATTGGTTTGGTGGGCCAATCACAGCACTCTGTTTGCGGGCGTGAAATTACTGAAAAAGCAAAGATGGCGACAGCTCATTAGAAATGGCTTTGGTGTTAAGTTAGGACAATTTTGACCTGGGCTTTTTTTCTTTTTTTTTTTTTGAGTCAAGAGCAGATAGGTTTATTCAGAAAAAGAATGTGTTTGTATCTTCTTGACGAAGTATGGCGGACTGCCTCATTGACTGACAGCTGTAGCGGTGAGTACGTCACGTTGTTTGTTATCCAATAGCATGCAGAGACAGTTTAAATACAGCCATAGATCTCGCCCCACGACTGAGAATCGTCAATGGACCGTGGCCAGACTATATATTCACATTTATGGGATGGCTTGCCAGGCTAGCTTTTTGTGGGACTATGAATCCAGAAATGGTTGTAGGCAGCAAAGAAAACACTGGAGCAACCAGCACTCTATCTGCTTTGTGGGCCAATCAAGGCGCTCTACCGGTTTGGTGGGCGGGATGATGCAACGGAGTGGAACAACATGGCGACAGTTTGTTTGAAACAGTTTTTACATCTATTTTGGATTATTTGGACATGGGCTTTATTAGAATCAGGAGTAGATATATGTATTTAAGTTCTTTTTTAGAAAATAGGATGTATTTTCACCTTCTTCAATTGCGGACCGCCTTGTTTACAGACATCCATCGAGGTGAGTAAAGCCTGGTTTATGCTTCTCCGTCAGCTCCGCAAGGGACAGACACGCACAGATTGACGGAAGCATTTTGCTTTCATACTTCTCCGTCTCCTGGAGAGTGTTGCAAAGCAATTGCCCGGCAGGACAACAGAGGGCGTAGCGCTGTTCTGTGGTATCCTGTCATGTATCGGTCCAAGAGAGTGTGTTTATATTATGTTTTTTGTGTATATAAGAGACTTTTAACATGGACATATTTGTCTCTCATTCTCCCATCTCTTCATGCGCTCCCCACCTCTAAACCCACGTTTCCTGTCATTTCCGTCCACAAATAAAACGCTTTTCACTCCTCCAGTCACGGGAGAATTAAACGTTCATATTTTTAGAGTTTTTTCGCGAAGTGTTCTTCAAGCTTCTCCGTGTCTGCCGCTAGTTATCCTCGGCTCTCTTTGCAATGGCGGCGCTGTAAACAACAGCAGCGTCCTGACCAATCACAAGCTTGCGTAATCCGTCTCGTTCGACGGATGTTTAAAAAAGTGGGCTCGACTCCGTACGTACTTGCGTGCCTGCCGGAGCCCTACGCAAGGACGGATGATGGCGTTGCGTGTCTCCGCACTGACGCAGACGGAGAAGCATAAATCAGGCTTAAGTCACATTGTTCATTCCCCAGTAGCATGCGGCGGTCGTTTGAAAGAAAATGGTAGAACCCGCCCCACGACCGGGAGCTGTCAGTGGAGCGTTGCCAGACTAAATAATATATTTAGTAAATATATTTATTTAGTCTGGCTTGCCAGGTTAGCAAATCCCCAATTAGCAAGCTAAAAGCACCTCCCCTCCCCTCCCTTTTGAGTGGTCATCAGGGCCTTTAATGTTCTTATCCACATGAAAGATGCTTTGGTCACGAGCATGAGGATGTTAATTGGTCTGAGACCACTGAGATTCAAAGCTGTAGATAGATCATTTGCTGCTGTGGCCCCAGACTCTGGAACTCTCTCCACCTGAGCCTGAGATCAGTGGACTCAGTGGTCTCCTTTAAAAAGCAACTGAAAACTCACCTGTTCAAGCTGGTTTTGGTGTGACCTTTATCACCCTCCTTGTTCTGCTCTCCCTGCCTATTCCACCTTCCCCAGGATCCACTGATTTCCCTCTTTCCTGTTCACTCTCTTTTGTAACTTTTTTTAATCACAATTGTCAATTTTTTGCCCATTTTAAATATATTTTTTATCATTTTCTAAATTCTTTTTTATATTTTTACACTTTTTGTTTTTGTGAAGCGCCTCGTGATTTTTATCTTGAGAGGCGCTATATAAGTGATATTTTCTTCTTCTTCTGAATAACTTGTGCTGGGAAGTTGAAACTTGAGACGACCAGCTTTGTTTAATGTCGACTTTAATCACTGTTACACATCCACAGCTTATTTTATACTTCTCCCTATTTTCTTAATAAAAACATTTGTGTCCTCAGAAAGCGTGTCCCTTGTTCGGATGAAGGTGGACATAGAAGTCCCAATTAAGATGTCCTGCATTTAAACTACAGAAAGTTATGTTTTAAACCAAAAACCAAACGTTGTGTGTAAATCATACTGACAGTTGAATCCCACCACCTCTCACTACTCACAATCTAAATCAGCTCAGATGTGTGGGACGGATCCAAAATGGCTTAACACGTGTGGGGCTTGGCTGGTCCCTGTTGGTATCAGCTGGTGAGAATGGAAAATTACAAGAGGTGCATGAGCCAGGAAAATAAGGACATGGCTGTTCAAGGAACCCAGCCAGAAAAAGTCTGAGCTTTCTTAACTACAGGGAAGAGTGAGGCTGTGGTAACAACATGCATATATGAGTAATGGGGAGTGGATGTAAGGCGAGCAGCAGGGGAGGGAGAATCAGCTGAGAGGTGTTGTGTTTGCACTGGTTCACTCTATGGGAGGTGCTGAAGTGCATGAGCAGGAGGGTACAGCTGGTAACAAGGCAGGAAATTTAATCTGCTGTCAAAAATTATAAATATAAACAAACTAAAATGGTCGACTGTTTAGAAATGATTTTAAAAAAAGGAGTTTGAGTCTCTCAATTAATTAATTGAGACTCTAGACTAAATGACTATGTTTATGTATTTAGCAGATGCTTTTATCCAAAGCGACTTACAATTTATAACCTATAGGGCATGTTGTGATCTGTGGGGGAAAATGGAGTACCCGGAGGAAACCCACGCATGCATGGGGAGAACACGCAACTCCACGCAGAAAGGCCGCAGCCGAGCAGACATTCGAACCTGCAACCCTCGTGCTGCGAGGCAACAGTGCTAACCACTGCGCCACCATGCAGCCCACTACAGTGAACACAGATCACTAAAGGGGAACAGTAGTTATGGTATAGCGCTTAGCTAAAGTGTTGCTACATAATAACACCTGAGATCGACGCTGTGTTGAAAATCTTTTTTTTTTCATAGCTTCTGAGATTTGCCCTCGGCAAAACAGAGTCAAGAAAAATCTGAAGTTTCTATAATATAATAATCATATCTTTAGTCAGATTTTTTCTGTGATTAAGCAATTATACTGCAGGATGTTTCCTCACACACACACACACACACACACACACACACACACACACACACACACACACACACACACACACACACACACACACACACACACACACACACACACACACAGAGGGTTATAGTAAGAGATTATCTGTGGGTGTAGCAAAAAAACAAGCAGCCATAATTCTGCCCATAGTGGTCCAACCTGCTGAACTCCAGCTGGTGGCTTCTATTCATAGAGAGACATGTTTGTTTTGTTTATTTTAGAAACCTGGCAGGGATCATTAAAAAATATGGTTGTAACAAATTTTACTCACAAGAAGAAAGGGCTTCATTTTTCTAAGCTGATGATGAATTTAAACACAGAACAAAAATAAGGGTACGAAAGAAAAAAATAACCCACAGAAAACATGAAGATATTTAGCTGTTCCTTCAGTGTTTACATCTAAATCTAGAAGACAAACACCTTCTGTGTGAAGCCACCCATTATTTATAGGACGAAGAGAGACGGGCCAGACCTGAACCCCACTGAGCTGCATTTAACTTGCTGATGAGGAAGAAAGACACCCCCACAAAATAAACAACTGCTGGTGAAAAGTGAGCATCACAAAGGATTAATTTCAAAGATTGCACAAGAATATACACCTAAACACACACTTTTATTCACTATAATCACCAGCGTCTAAACAGAATTAGATATACCTGGAAATATTAAAAACCATGACCTTTTGCTCTTTAATTGTGCAGAATAACAAAAACAAAACAAAGTACCAGCTGTTTTATTAGTTTTGGAGGGGACTTCATGTACCTTCTCCTGGAAACATTTCAGTCTGAAGCTAAAAGGCTGTAGCATGCTTGCTCCCTTTACAACAAACTGTTTTGTGTGTTTTTGGCCTCAACGCAAAAGTTTGCAGATGTGTCAATCCTCCACCAAAACTAGAATAAAACCCAATTTCCACGAGCAGATCTGAATGTCACAGAATAGTCATTTGATTTATTTTGACTCAACTAACTACAAACCTTTCTCTCTTGTGTAAACAGGTATTTAGCCATCAGCTTGCTTGCCTCGCTGCATATATTCCACTTTCTTTCATGTCAGCTGCCAGATGATCTAATAGCAAATCTGCAGAATCAACAAACAACAATTTAGCATTTTTTTTCTTGGAAAAAGAAAGCAAAGATAACCGTCTGTGCAACATCAAAAAATAGATGCTCTGATATCGAGATACTGCTGAAAAAAAAGCTCCAGTGGGACTAACGAGCCCTTTAATAATCTGAGGGGAAACCCGAAGCACTGAATGAGATTAAGATCAACACTTTACATGGGTACCTATAGATCATATATGTACTGTTTGTACTAAATGCCTCCGAGCTCTGAACATTGTGTAATGCTGCTGCCAATCATGTGTGAGCTCGTATAATCCCCACCTTCAGTGTACATGGAAAAAAAACCAAAATGCATGGTATGCCTTAAAGCAATAATACAGACTGTATGAAGCGGGATTCTTTGGGAAATTTTTGAACAATTAATATCTTACCTTTTGCAGAAGCTTTATGAATGACATCAGTTTGGAAAAAGTGACAAGCTAACAGCTAGTCATAGCAGAACCAGTACTAAGATGGAGTGATTTAAAGGCACGCTATGCAACTTTTTCTTATATTTAAATCAAGACCTTGAGCCAATATGTGCTAAAATGACCTTTTACAGGGTTAATGAAAAATCACTCAGACCCCACAGCCTCTTTTGGCTAGAACAAAGCCCTTCAGAGCATCGGACTGGTCCCTGTTAGTCAAGTGGCTAGCTGACATGTTAGCGCTACATTCTGCTTCCAGCTCTTTCCTGCATGTTTTAGATCATGAACACAACTGATTTATTTGATTTAGTGATTAATCACTCCTACAGAAACTGAGACATTTCAGCAGCTTGAGTAAGGTGTTAAAAAAACGAACGCACAGCAAGGAGAGTTTCACTTTTGGTTTTACAACAGTGAATTACTAACAGACACTAGGGGGTGCTAAAAGCAAGCTAAAGCTAAAATGTGCCTTTAAAATGATTTCAGTCTCTAAAATGTCAGATTAGTATTTGTGCATTAAACCTTTACATACTATCAAATATTATTTATAAAGAGTTTTATGGCTGTTTACAGCAGAAATTTGAAGCAAAGCTAGCTATCTCAGCACTTCTTGTTCAAAATGCCACATTTGCTGTGGGAATTTCATATTTTCTATACGAGTAAGTGTAGAAAAGTAAGTAGACCGCAACATATACTGTTATATAATAGTCTTCTCCTGAAGCAAATGTACTTACTGAGACTCAAGTTGTGTTTAGGCTTGACACATTCACTTTCCGCTTGGTGATGCGGCTCGCGGATGGAACGCACTTCACAACTTGCAGCGTTTATGGTTCATGCGGCTTGTCTCTGCGGTGAGCCAATATTCTCCCAAACTGTAGGGGGCAGTATGGAGCTCTACAGCATGCATCCAACACTACACCATAGTAGAAGTAGAAATTACTGTTGTTTACAACAGTTGTTAATGAAAGTTGAGAGCCAACTCAGCTCTTTTAGAATTGGCGGAGTGTTCTTGTTTCCACCAGGATCACCGCTTTTCCGTTTGTTCCCCTTCCTTGCCTTCACATATCCCTCATGTTTTTCCAGCATTTTTTAACAGCGTCCTTGTCTTTTCCGACAGTGCGAGCTATTTCGCTCCAAGAATTATTAACAACATGTTGATCACAGTGATCTTTGAGAGCTGAATCATACAAATGTCTGTATTTACGAACTCTGCCATAACTAGTTCTTGCCAGTCCACCAAGTTTTTCCGTGTTCGGCCGTCTGCGTGGTTAGAAAATTTCCTAGGTGCCGGAAAGTTTGGGCTGTGCGGAGGCCAGGTGGAGGGGCGTGGTTGTTAAAATGACGCCTATGTTTGTCAGAGCCGTGCGAACCTCGCGGACGCGTCAAGCATAAACCAACCTTCACTCGGCTCTTGAGAGCTAATCTATTTCTCCAAACTGAGGTTGTTCTAAAAGCAAATAGGATTTAATTAGATGTTCATAACAAATTAGAAAAAACGACAACTTAGCTCTGTTCTGAGACACTTTGTACCTAATAACGATTTGACAACAAATATGATGTTAAAGTAATGCTCATCACTCTGTTGTTGCGGCTCACGTTCACTTCTGGTCAGTGCATGGGCTTTGGTGTTGCTTATTTTATCACAGGAAACAAATTTAGTGCAAAACTGTGCAAAAAACTCACATTTTGGTGCAGTTTAAATGTGTTGCAAACTGTTTGGGCTGCAACAGGAAGTCTGTATCTGCAGAAAGAAAGGCCGCTTGTTTTCATGTTGCTGCTCAGTCTGGGTGTTTAATGCGCAAAGGCTCAGAGAAACAGTTTAAGGCTCAAAAAGTAAATACATTCATTCCATAAAAATAATTTCATTGCTTTTCTTTTACTCGGGGTTAAAGCACAAAAGAAGGATCCTGCAGAGGGACTCCAAAGCCACCGAGTAAAGTTAAAACAACAGTGTGTTGTGGACCTACCATGTGTGTGTCCCTCTCAGAGGAGTAGAGTTTCCCGGAGTCCTGTCGGTGTTGATTTCCCTGCTCGTCTTCTCTCAAGACTTTCTCAAAACCTTTTCTTTATTAGGTTGTTGTTTGGGTCAGAAACACGTGTATGTTTCACTAAGGGACACACACAGGGCTGTTCTAATAACTTTGGTGCTTTTTTCAGAGAGCTGGAACAAACTGTAACACCGGAGCTGCAAGAGGAGAAGGAGCGGTTACAGCAGCTGAGCCAATGAGAGAGGAGACTGGGGGGCTGAACTACCCCTCCTCTGAAAAAGGGCTGAGCAACACACGATGACTGAGTCGCTGCTGTTTTATTCTGTTTGTTGGAAATTCAAGGCTCAGCCAGAACACACAGCTGAGTCTCAAACTGGAGCTTAAACAAAAATAATTAAACAAAATGTTACATTTAAGTTAGATGGCAGGCCAAAGTTTTCATTACTGCCTTGCCTACCTACCTGAACAGCCTCAGTTTGGGGAAATAGCGTCCTATAAAGCTGTGGTCATTTTCTTGAACCCCTTTCAGATTGACATTCTGGAATATGTGTGGACAATTCAATCCGGTTTTTAACCAGAACTGTGTTTTCAGACATACCCCTTTTGTATCTGAACTTGGGGGATCAGACTTATGTTAAGCATAATTCTGTGCATTCGAAGAATCATAAGAGACCTGGATGATGAAGCTCAACGGTTAAAGGAATCACAGAAGCGGTGTGAAGCGCTCCGTCGCGCGTCTAGACGGTACCGAAGGAGGCGAGCTGCCATGGTTCGCTGCATGCTACAGGAGCGAGCTATCTAGGTGCGCACAGCGTCCCCTCCTCCCTGTCCGGAACTCAGCCTCACCAGTCTGAAGCAGCCACCTTGTCCGTAACAAGTCTGGACCTGTTACTAGGGGCGTCGTCCGGTTTAATTACGGAAAAGGTTATCCGGATGTTTGTATTCAGACACAAAGGTCTTACGGACAGAGTCCTGAACATTTCCATTTTTCATGGCCTGTCTGAAGGGGGCTTTAGATTCCTGGTTTTTCTGCCTTCTTAAGTGAAAACAGAAAGCTGAATGAAGGTGGTTTTTTCTGAGGAGGTGAAGTGACTGATGTGTCAGAGCACCCATTTGCATAATAAAGTTGGAAATGGAACAGTGACTTCCCGTTCGACTTGCTTTTGGAAGTGACTGTGTTTATAATCCATTAAAGAGGATATATTATGATATTTTCCCTTAAGATATAATAGTTCTATGGTCAATGGTTCATGAGGTTCTTAGCATAAAATCACTCTCAACAATTACAGCAGCTTTATTCTTGACATTTTCAGTACCTTCCAGAATTAGCCGTTTCAGGGCACTGTGTCATGGTCTGTGTCTACGTCTCCCCTCATGTGTCTCCTTGTGTTCTCCATCCCTCTCTAGGTTCTCCTTTGTGTCTCCTAGCGCACTCACGTGTCCTTGTCTGCGTCTTTCTCATGTGTCTCCTTGTGTTCCTCATTTGTCCCCAGATCTGCAGCCCCCTAGGTTTCCCTCCCCAGGTATCCCCCTCCCAGGTCCAGTGCTCCCGTGGTCCCCCATAGTCACGCACCTGTAGTTTTTCTTTCTGTAGTGTTTTTCTTTAGTTTTCAGCTGTTCATTTTATTAGTCTCTTTAGTGTGTTTTTCCCACCATTGTTTGTGGTTTTCCTCCCCCTTAGAATATTAGTTATGTTTGCTGCTCTTCTTGTCTTTAGGTTTTACTCTTAGGTCATGTCAGTTTCCTCCCTGATTAGTTAATTGCTTTCACTTGGTTTCTCTCCCCACACACCTGCAGCTCATCTCCCTCTCATCCTCCCCAGTGTATAAAACCCTGTCTGTGTCTCTGTGTTTTGTCGGTCCATTGTTTGTGTCAGCGTTGTTTTGTTCCCCTCCACTTGGTCTCTAGGTTTGTGCTCTCTAAGTGAGCTTCGGTCTCCAGGATTTAGGATATTGGTTTTTTGGCATCCTGCCCTTTTGGATTTTTTGTTCCCATCCAAATAAAGGGATTTTACTTTACAATTCGCTCCTGCCTCGTGTCGTCTGGTGTTTCTGCATTTTGGGTGCAAACCTCCTCCTGGCTCACATCGTGGCACACTGTCACTTTAAGAAAACAAGCTGGAGCTGGCCACGCCCACCGACCCCCAACTCAGGCTGCAATAAGCTGAGAAGCTCAGATATTTGGGAGGGGCTCGAAGAAGGGCTGCAGCTCTTCCAGCTCGAGAAGTGATTTTATGCTAATTTTCTCATTTGTGACATCACAAACAGGGACTTTTTGAAATTGTTTCTTTTAGGCACACAATTCCTAAAACCAAGCACTGACAGAAAATGAATAGACAGATGTTTTCTATGTTTGGAGAGAATATAGAGGCCGTAGAGACCCACATTGCAGTACTAAAGAATGCAGAAGGTGAGTTTTGCATAATGTGTCCCCTTTAGGACTTGCAGCTCATTTTGATAAATATTACTTTCCTTTCTCTACATTCTGCCCCTGCTGTATTTGTTTGTGTGCCGCAATCAGACACTCTACAAGTGCAAACTGTTCCAACCTGCTTCACATCAAGGGTGTGTTTCTACCAGCATGTAATTGTGCTGTTTGCTTTGCAAATCTGACATCTAGACAGAGCAGATAGGAGTTATAAGGGAGCAACTTGCACGTGTGCAGCACAAAGATAGTGATAGGAGTCAGACTTACTTAAAAGTTCTGTGTAGGTTAGTACTTCACACCAATCTGAGCAGTTTTTTTTTTGGATAGTTTTGTTCTTGGTTCTTTGGTCTTTTCCTCCCTCTGGTGTCTGAATCAGCTGCTGTGCGGGTTCTCTCCATGCTCACTGAGTACCCCATGTAGGTGTTTCTGCTCATTAGTTTTATGAGCTCAAAATAAAAACATTTACTTGATGTATTCCTTTTAAATTTAGTTCATCTGTATGGTTCATGACATTTTGTATAAACAGCCTGCTGCACTGCATTCCTAGTGTGTTGTGCTGTCATTTCTGCAGCTAATAGAACAATTGTTTGAAAACTAACTCCTGATGTATCCAGAATTCTTTGAATTTCCCTTGATATGATCTGAGTTACTTCCTCAATACCAGCACTTACCAAGGTTAGAATTTTGTGTCAGCAACATGAAAGCATGGATAAATCCTGCCTTGGATCAATGCTTCAAGCTGATGCTGGTGGTGTACTGGTGTGTGGAAGATGTTCTTGTCCCACTGTGGACACCTGAGCCTGGTTAAACACCACAGCCTACCTGAGTATTGTTGCTGACCAAGTCCATTCCTTCACAACCACATGGACCCATCTTCTGATGACTACTTCCAGCAGGATCATGCACCACGTCACAAAGCTCAGAACATTTCTAACTGGTTTCTAGAACACGACCACGACTTCACTGGACTCCAATGACCTCCACAGCCACCAAATCTCAGTCCAGTCCAGAAACTTTGAGATGTGATGGAATGAGAGATTCTCATCATGAATGGAACTGTGTGATGATGTCATGTCAACGTCAACATGGACATATGTTTTATGTTTATGTATTTAGCAGACGCTTTTGTCCAAAGCGACTTACAAGTGATAATCGGCATGTTGCCCTTGAGGCTAACAACAACAATAACAACAACAACTTGACATCAATCATGGAGAGTAGGGAACAAGGAGCGGACAGTAGGGGGGATGGGTGCAGGGGGGATGCTAGTTAAGAAGATGCTCTCTGAAGAGCAGGGTCATCAGGAGTTTCTTGAAAATTGAAAAGGAAGCCCCTGTTCTGGTAGTGCTTGGTAGGTCATTCCACATTTGTGGAACGATGCATGAGAAGATTCTGGATTGTCCTGAGCATGGTGTAGGCACTGCTAGCCGACGACCCTGTGATGACCGGCGCAGCTGGGCCGAGATGTAAGCCTTTGCAAGAGGATTCAGGTAGATGCAGGGCCAGATTAACACTTTGTTGTACCCTGGGCAACAATATTCAAGGGCCCCATCATCACGACCCAAGGATCACCATTATATGGTCACATACAGAATATTTTACTGTAATATGCAGTAAATATACTCAATACGTGAATGCCTGACATCACGTAACCCGCTCAGGGTAACCTTTGACCCACCTTGTGTGGACTGACCAATGAGGAGAGGGTCTTAACTTGAGGCCCTCTCTTCATTGGTCAGTCTGCATGAGACTGACTCTCAACTGATGTTCAGTCACAGGCAGCGAAGCGTCTCTTTGCAGCGCAAAAGCCCGGGTGGACAGTTTGTTTAGTATAGGGTGACCATATTTCCATTTCCAAACAAGAGGACAGGGGGTCTGTGCCCATGACGTCACACTATGGCAACGCCACACAAACCACGTTGGGACCATTGACGTAAATATATGGACAATGGGTTTCCATAGACTCCAATAACAAGTTTTTCTGCTAAAATGGGAGGTGGCCACCACCGCCATTTTGACAGTGTCACAGGTTCCGTCAAGCCCAGACAATTCCATAAAAGGGAAGAGAGGTGGAGCTGAGGGTGGGGCTGTAAGGCTGGGATCGACTGATGACACCCGTTCGAACTAGCTACAAGCTAACCTGAAGCTAACCCAAAGCTATTGCGGAGGTGGGAGCTAAGCTAACGGAGGTAGCAACCTAGCTACAACCGAAGTTAACTGTGCACAACACCAGAGCTTCTGAGTCAGAGATACGCCGGGCTGACCGCTGGGTAAAACCGGCTGGAACACAGAGGTCTCCGAGACCTCCACAAGCCGGTAGCCGCACAGCAGACAAGAGCCGCTGTGATCTGAGATGTGAAGAGCTGCCGCTGGGGAGAACCGGGTGGAAAGGTTTCCATCCCAGAGCTCCACAAGCTGGCAGCCCACGCAGCAGACAGAGATGCGCCGAGCTGAGGGGAAAAGTGGTGTATTTTGGCGGTTCTGGCTTGCCATAAGAACCAGCCGTCAGCCTGCGCAGCTAACAGAAGCCGCGATCAGATGGACCGGGCTGCGGGGAGGGGATAAGGGCGGAAAACATTGGTCTCCCGAGAGCTCCACAAGCCGATAGTCGGAACCCAGCTCCACCAACATGTTATATTTCAACCCATTTTCTAAAGTGCAGCATTATGTTAAATGCACTGGGTTTTACCCTATTACATTTAAATTTCATGGTTAAACAGTACATGTTAAAATCTAAGCTCAGCTCGGCAGTGACCTAAAATACATAAATATAATTTTACTTACCAAAAAAAAATGGAGTGGAGACTCCTTGGACGCTCTATTAGTGCAATTAATGCCACAGCAAGTCATTTTGTCCAACAATTGCACAAAAAATATCCAAAAAAGAATACACACACAGAGACTCAAAATCCCGGAGCAGTTTCCAAGCCAGACCGAGGCTCTACTGAGGCCTTTCCACGGAGCTAGCTCTGTGGTCACGTGGGTCTGATGCTCATTAATTATACAGAATTTTAGGCTTTTAATACACGTAAACAGAAGAGTGAGAAAAAAATTCACCCCCTCAGAGTTGTCATGAGTGTAAACTAGATCATTTAAACCAAAAACATGTTTTGGTACCAGGCTGTAAACATGTTTATTTCTGCTGTGAAATTGGTATTTTTAACATGGGAGTCAATGAGGATCTGCTCGCTTCTGACACCAGCCCCCAGCGGATGAGGGTGGAACTGCATTTTGTTTCATTTCTGGGTTTGACTCAATTTCAGAGCTGCATTGTGGGGGCCTGGTTGGGACCCATTTTTGTAAGAACTAAATATCAGATTCTGCCAATAAAAGGGTTCTAAAACAATTCATATGTAAATATTTTGCATATTTATTGCAAAATCTAATTTTTCTGCTTTAGTGCTGCAACAAGGTTGTATTAATAATAAATTATTATACCTTTTGTTTTACTACAGCATCGGTAAGCTTCCTGTGCACAGATTATTAAGGATGCATGTTTCAGCTGTGAGATTAGACGATAGGATCAATGAAAAAATAAGTTGTCACACACTCCATGGAAACTTTCAGAGAATCCACAAATAGTGGCTTTCAAATAGTTTTGTTACTTTTTGCAAGTTTAGAAAAGAAGCAGATCAGACAGCATGTCTGATAGTTTAGTTTTTCATCTGATAATATTAGAACATGTCAGTAATGTCTGAGGAGCTTTTATAAACACTGTATAACTAACACTCCTGGAGAGGGTATGGATTACACAGATGCTTCTGGGGAGCCCAGTTATGGGGGGGTGGGGGTGGGTGGGGTCATTTAGCCTTGGTCCCCAAAATGTCTTGAAACGGCCCTGGGTGTGTGACTGAGTTTTGAAGGTGATCTGAATTGTATCAGATGTATAAATATTACATGTGTGTAACTTATTGTTTTATACAGGTAAAAACGTGTAGTGGAGATAAATCTACCTACATTTTACTTTTCACCACTTTGTTTTGTTTTCTTGTTTTTATTTAACTATTTCCTGTCCTGTCTGTCTCTCATCTTCCTGCATCTCCTCTAAACTCTCCAGAATAACCGCTGCCTGGATTCTTACTTTTTCACCTCATCAGTTACTTTTGAGCAGATCAAAGGGATCTCCTGACCGTAAAGCGGAGTGCGCGTTTCGATGCTGCGTCAGTGAGGTGAAATCACCGCAGCCCAGGTGATGAGCTCCGCAGTAGCAGAGAGCTTCAGGCACAAATAAGACAGAAAATAGAGAACGTGTGCGGACACGAACGATCGTGTGTTAATTATAGTTTTTTGGTTGCGCCACTTTGAGAATGGACCGTGCGCTGGACACAGCTGCCTGGAGCGCTGCGCAACAACGATCAGCGCTGTGCCGCTCTCTGCTCAAAAGAGTCCATAAATGATATAATATGGGTAGAAAACTTTTTTCCGGGTCCCCTGGATGTGTAGGATATACAGCTCCCCCATAATTCGATCCCTGCTCCTGGATGAAAAACCGGACATTTTCATCAATACAAGAACCCCCAGTCCGCACGCCCCGGACAGAGAGTGAAAAGTGGACATGTCCGGGGAAAACAGGACGGTCACCCTAGTTTAATATAAAGCGGGAGATTACAGATACAGTATTTTGCTCGTGCCCTTGCTGCCCTGGGCCCTTTAGAGTTCGTGGGCCCTGGGCAATTGCCCAGTTGCCCATATGTTTAATCCAGCCTTGGGTAGATGGGAGCCGTACCGTCTCGGACTTTGTATGCTAGTGTTAGCAATTTGAATTTGATGCGTGCTGCTAGCGGTAGCCAGAGGAGCTCAATGAGCAGAGGGGTGACGTGTGCTCTTTTTGGCTGATTGAAGGCCAGATGCGAGACTGCGTTCTGGACCATTTGAAGAGGTCTCACCGTACAGGCTGGAAGACCAGTTAGAAGGGCATTGCAGTAATCGAGGCGGGAGATGACAGTAGACTGCACCAGGAGCTGGGTGGCATGTTGTGTTAGGTATGGTCTGATCTTTCGTATGTTATACAGCGTAAAGCGGCATGAACGAGCAACAGAGAGTTTTAATGGCGAAAGGGGTTAAACTCTGAGTTTGCAAGGTGTACCTACAAAAGTAGTCCACGATTCTGTATCGATAATAATAATAATTCTACACAAAATGATCAAAAATCGATTTGGATCTCATGGTTGGCAACACATTTTGTGCATGACTGTTGTGTAAATGACCAAAACAGAAATGCTTTAATGCTGACACGACACAGGTTCTTTGGAATGATTCCTATCAGATATGGGGATGAAACGGACTGCACAGTGGTGCCGCTGGGAGCACTGTTGCCTAGTAGCGAGAAGGTCCTGCGTTAAAATCCCAACCTGGGGTCTCTTTGCATGGAGTTTGCATGCAGTAGTTCTCTATGGGTACGCCAGCTTCCTCGCACAGTCCAAAAATATATTTAAATTGTCCGTAAGTGTGAGTGTGTGCATGCATGGTTGTTTGTGTCGCCCTGGCTGACTGGCAACCTGTCCAGGGTGTACCCTACCTGTTTGCCCAATGACTACTAGAGATGGATGCTAGTTCTCTGAGACTCTACAACAACAAGCAGGCATCAATAATGGATGAATGGAGGTGAATCTGCACATGTGCACATGTGTACACTTTCATTTCTGCCTAAAACACGCAAAACGTTTGTAGCTTGTGCAAAAGTCATTGCTGTAATAAAGCCACAGGATCAGATTGACCAAATGTCACCACTGACCTGCAAAGCATCAGCCGGTTTAACTGTTTCATCCTGCATTTGCACACAAGAGCACTCTATAAACAATATGATTGATTTGATCATTTTTTCGGAACCTTCCCGAAGCTTGACAGAAAACTGGTTGCTGACGATAAAAGGCTTTGTTATGTTTTTTTTAAAGGGATAAATCTTGTTCTGTCACTGCATGTGGTTTCAGTACCAGATTCCTACCACGGATGATGGAGTGACACATCATCAAACTATGTCCTCACGTTTCTCTCATTTAACCCTCTCAGGCTCAAAATAAGTTTTGATAAAAGGACGAACAACTAAGTCCTTCAGGGGTACTTCTGAGTTAAAAAATGCTCATGAAATACGTATGTGGAGTAACCAGGTAGGTAGGTTTTAACGTTGCAAATCTGCAACGCCTGCCTCCAGAGGGTTAATGACAGAGTTCAGCAAAACAGACAAGTACAAATTAACTAAGAAAGTGAGTTTTCCCCATTTAGAGAGTACATGTG
This sequence comes from Nothobranchius furzeri, assembly GCF_043380555.1. Lineage (NCBI taxonomy): Eukaryota > Metazoa > Chordata > Actinopteri > Cyprinodontiformes > Nothobranchiidae > Nothobranchius > Nothobranchius furzeri. The sequence goes on from NC_091752.1 coordinate 51,365,944, forward strand.
TTTAAAGAAATGTGACAGTAAGAAGTGACAACCTGTACATTTGTCTCCTCAGAGCAAAATGTGTTTGTTTAAATCATCAATACTCAGCTTCCTTGGATTTAGGTCTCAATAAATTGGAAGGGTCATAGGCAGATGACACCTAAGCCTCTCACAAGGTAGAAGGAACTGTCAATAACATTAAGAAAACCTCAAAGGTGTGTGTGTGTGTGTGTGTGTGTGAGTGAGAGAGAGAGAGAGAGAGAGAGAGAGAGAGAGAGAGAGAGAGAGAGAGAGAGTAAAAGCAGCACAGACTGACAGCAGGAGAAAACTTGTTTTTCCCGTTTTGACACATAAGAGGGCAGGACGTCCTGCTATAAACAGTTGAACTCAGAGCAGGTTGGAGTTCGCTGGAGGTCGGTGTCTCAAACAACATCAGCAGGTAAAGAGATGAATTCTGATTAAAAGGAAAAAAACGCACGTTTAGTGTTTTATTGTGAGCATTAGAAAAAGAAAGAGAAATGAAATGCATCACTTCACAGTTTCATTTTGCAACTCCTATTCTTTCCTTTATTATTAGCTTTTCAAAAGGGATTTGTGAATTTGCATTTCATAAAAATGTAATTCAGCCTGAAAAGTTCTTTCAGAGTCGATTTCTATGTCGCTGAAAAGAAAAACAGGAATTTTGACGGTAAAAGTTACAGTTTAATGAGCTGGCCTTTCTGTTTGTCTAATACAGTTTCTGTCTCAATTTTAATGGGTGTGTTGATGATGTACACGGCACCTGTTGAAAGAGGTGTTTCCTCTTTCGTCTCTATTGTTTGTGACATTTGTCTGCATTTGAGCACACCTAAAAACACAATACAGATTTTTGGAAAGCAGCATCATGGAGCTTTGGGGTGAACATTTCTGTCAGCGGTACATTAAACAGTCACTCATGTAGTCAGAATCTTTCAAATGACATTTTATTTTATAAATATACAAAAAAAAAGCACAATATTAACTGCATTTGGTACAAATCACATGATTTACTGATTTGTATGTAAAATTAAAATAATTAGGAAATCTTTAATCAAATCCTGAATGATTTGGCATGAAGTAGATCATGCAAAGCCTCATTCAAAGCAAAACCTTTCCCCCCAAAATATTTCAAGGCTATGCATGAACAAAATACTCTCTTGTACACAGATGAGTGAAAATGAAAAGAAGAAACTTGATCTTTTGACCCTTGTCTTGTTAGGCTTTGGGGCTTTTTCCCTAAAAGGGAAAGGTCACCACCCAAATTAGCTCAGAGATCACAGTCTTGTCAGTGTAAAATATACCTTTTTTTGTTGATATTTTGGCCGTTTTAAGTATGTTTATGTGTGAAAATCATGAAAAATCTCATAGCTTCTGTTTGGAGAAATAGTCTTAACCCTCAGGCTTCATTTGGGACATTTTTGTCCATTTAGGGCAGGTTTGTTTTTCTTTTTGACGCCATTTTACCACCGTTTGTGCATATAGTACGAAATTTTGTCGCAACACATTCATGATGAATGAACAAGATGTTTAAATCAAATGTTTGAATAAGCTGTGCTTAAATCACATATGCTTATTTAACTTGTGAGTTGTAAAAGTTCACTTTTAATTCAGAGTGAGGTATCCAGCAGTCTGAGATAAGGGAGGAAAGGGCTTTTGTGGGAGACCTTGGCAGTTTATTTATGTCTGCGTTGAAGAAATATAAGTGAGCAAAAGGTTGATTTGTGCGTCTGGATCCTCCAGCCGGCGTAACCTTGATTCTGCAGCTCTGGCGTGCATGAAAGGTTACTGTGTCAATTCGATGGTGAAAATGGATCCTTTTTATTCATTACACCTGTTACTGATAAGATGGATTATTTACTAGAACAAACATCACCAGCAGCAACAAAACGTTGCTTTTTTCACTGAACCTAATTTCTCACTTTTTCTGCCAAATGAATCATGAGATGCAAAACTGCTGTTGGTATTAAAGTCTATAAAACAACACATGAATGAGTAACCCTGAGATTTCAGAGATTTGTGTCATTTTGACCCTTCTGTTTATATTGTTCAACAGCTGGGTTTTTTGGGGGGGGAGGGGGGGGGGGGGGTCACTTTCATAGTGGACCTTTTAATCCAAACATCGCCACCCGCTGGCTAGGTATGGAAAAGTCAACTTTTATTGTATATCACAAGATATTTTTTTCATAAAACCAATGTTTTAAACTAGACAGTAAATTTTATTTTTCATACCTAAAAGTTAATAAATTATTAAATGTATCAGTTGTACATGAAAGGGTTCAGACAGCAGTAATCATCATGGTCTGAATGATCCCAACTCCAAAGCAGAGGGCTGCAAACCTGAAAGAGCTCCTGTAATAACCTTTACAACAGACTTTTTTAAAAAAAACAAAGGCAAAACAATTAAATGTTAGTTTCAATAAGTTACCGAATCATAGGTGTCTTCTTTCTGTCTTTGTGCACATAAAAAATTCAGTTTGCATCCAGATCTGAGGGATGTCTGCATCACATGATCAAGGGAGCTCCAGAGATGATTCAGGTGTCCGAGCTATGATCCCTGCTGGGCAGACGGTCAACACAGACCCTGGAAATGGTGACTTATAGCTAAAACTACTGGTTTCAATTTGTTTTTATTTATTTATCTCCTTACAGATTAGTGTATCTCATATCTATGCTTTAATGGGTGTGATTGTGTTTGGCTCAGATCACGGCACCAGCGGGGAGCCCACTGACAGATCTCAGGAGGACATAAACAGAGAAATTGTAAGCACTTATATTACTTACATCAACTTTTTTTTTTTAAATTTGTGAACAGATACAAAAAATAAGAATTACAAAATGAAGTTGTGAAAAGGTTAGATGCTTGCTTCATGGAGGTTACTTATTTAAATGTCTGTTGATGGGAAATATCCTTGTAGGACATCTTAAACCACTGCATTGAAGATCTGCAGAAGTTCATGTTACGCCTGCATCAGGCGTCTGAGGCCCAGACCGTTCTCAACCAAAGGAAAAAGAGGGGTGACAGGAAAAGCAAGAAAAATACAAACCAATGCGGTGAGAGTCAATTTTACAACACATCAATTCACTAACATGTGACGGTTAAAAAAAAAAACACAAATAAAGTTTAGGTAAATTATGTCATTTTCAGATTCTGATCCTCTTTGCAGGAAAACTTTTCCAAATTGGTTTGATGTTTTAATATCCGAGCTGGTGAGCATAAAACGGACCGAAATTTATTAAAATGAGTTTCTGTAGATGGCTGTTGATTGCTAGCTTCTTGTCGGCTGCAGAAAAGACACAAAAGTTCCACCATTTCTCACAGGAGACAAGCCAGGAGGCACACAGCCCAAAAAAAAAAAAAGCCTCAGGCAATTCAGAGAATTTTGCTGCATCTTTGTTTCAGCATTGTTCCTGCAGGCAGTCCTGGAGTGCACTTTGGGTTGTTCTCTCATGACCTGTTCTGGTTTTCTTATTGAACTCTCCAATGTTTTACTGGATTTATCATGTAGGTTGCATGCATTTCTAGTTGTGATGGTGAAAAAATAACAAGACAAAAAAGGGTTTGAAGTTTGAGGAAAGAGGACATTTTTAAGTTCAGTGTTTCAAAAAGATTGGGACTCAAATTTGCTCCAAGTGTCGAATCATTAACCATTTGATGCATGAATTATGAAATCTTCAACCATGATTTTTAAAAATAAAATTTTCATTCATCTTTAGGTGTGAATGAAACAAATTTCAACAAATATGTTTTGTAACATTTAATAATTTACAAGTAATTTATTACATGTCCACCTCAGTGGACAGCGTGCATTCTGAACATAAATATGTTGGCTTGACTTACTGAAGTCCAAATGGAGGAGCTCAAATGCAATAAAGTCTTCAACAGCTGTGCTTAATAGCAAAAATAAATAAATAAATAACAGTTTTGAGTACCTGTCCACTGTAGTGTGCATCAAAAGGTTAAAATGGTTAAACACAGTCCAGATTTGGACCCCCCCCCCCCCCACACACACACACACACACACACACACACACCACCACTACCACCTTTTGTCTCTTCCTTTCTCTTTCACTTCTGACTCTGTGTCTGGTCGGAATTACAAAGCATTCAATAACAATAAAGTTTTGAGTATCAGGCGCAGACGTTTTGATGCTCCACCTGAGAGTAAATCTGTAAGGCTTGTCACCAGCATTCAGACATCAACTCTGTTTGCTTCACAGCCAGACAGGACACGGTTAAAAAAAGAAGAAGATACAATAGAAAATCCACCTAGATAGTGGAATTATTTCTGTAGATGACCGATCACTATGTAGGTCAGGGGTGGGGAACCCTGGTCCATCGAGGGCCGCTATCCAGCATATTTTAGTTTCAACCCTGCATCATCCCACCTGATTTCAATCAGCAGGTGATTAACAAGCTTCTGCAGAGCTTGATGAGCTGCAGAACAGGTGAATCAACCACTAAATCAAAAGTGTTGGAGCAAAGACATGAAGGACTTCCTCCGACTCACACTCCAACACAGTAGGTGGTGGAAATGCACCTAGAAGTTAGATGCCACCTGCCAATAAACACGAAGAAGAAGAAGAAGAAGAAGAAGAAGAAGAAGAAGAAGAAGAAGAAGAAGAAGAAGAAGAAGAAGAAGAAGAAGAAGAAGAAGACATGCAGGACACCGGCCCTCGGGGACCAGGGTTCCCCACTCCTGATGTAGGTCAATATATACGTAGGTCAAATTGATCCTTTCTGGATGTTACATTAGTATTCTTTTAAATTAAAGATTTCAAACTGTAAAAAAAGTGGAAAAAAAAGAAACATTAATCTGGTTACATTTATTTTGTTACATTTCTAATTTTTTGTATATTTTTTCTCAAATGTTGTACTTTTAGAGATTATCAATTAGATTGCAATAGAAGAAGAAGAAGAAAATATCATTTCTATAGTGCCTCTCAAGATAAAAATCACGAGGCGCTTCACAAAAAACAAAACATGTAAAAATATTAAAAAAGAATTTAGAAAATGGTTAAAAATATATTTAAAATTAGCAAAAAATAGACAATTGTGATTAAAAAATGTTAAGAAAGAGAGAGTGACTAGGAAAGAGGGAAATCAGTGGATCCTGAGGAAGGTTGAATAGGTGGGGAGAGCAGAATAAAGAGAGAGTGGTGAAGAAGGTCATACAAAAGCCAGCTTGAACAAGTGGCTCAGGGGGAGAGAGTTCCAGAGTCTGGGGGCCACAGCAGCAAATGATCTGTCACCTTTGGTCTTTAGCCTGGTGCTGCACAACCAGTAGGCTTTGATCACTGGACCTCAGGGACCTGCTGGGGGTGTAGGGACTAAGAAGATCACCAATGTAAGATGGTGCTTGTCCATGTAAGGCCCTATAGACCAGAACCAGGATCTTGAAATGAACGCTGAAGTTGACTGGCAGCCAGTGAAGCTGGAGGAGAAGCGGGGTGATGTGGGTGTGTTTGGAGGACTTGGTCAGAAACCGAGCACAGGCATTCTGAACCACCTGTAGTCGGTTCAGGGAGGTTCTGCTCAGACACGTGAAAAGAGAGTTACAGCAGTCTAAGCGTGAGAAGATGAAGACACCATGGGTAAGAGAGGTGGTGGAGGACCTAAACTTGGAGACGGCCACAGAAAAGGAGCGCTCAGAAAGATAAGAGGAGAACCACTCCAGAGCAGATCCTGAAAGGCCTACCCAGTCTCTCAGCCTCTCCAGTAGCAGGTGATGGTCAACAGTGTCAAAGGCTGCTGTCAGGTCCAGCAGGACCAGAGCAGAACAGTCCCCTGCATCACTGTGAGTCAGAAGGTCATTAGAGACCCTAAGAAGAGCTGTTTCAGTAGAATGAGCTCTAGGAAAACCTGACTGGAAGCTATCATAGATGTTATGTTCTTCAAGAGCAGCTGTGAGTTGTTTAGCCACAACCATTTCCAAGATCTTGGAGATGAACGGAAGTTTAGAGATGGGTCTGAAGCTGCTATGGAGAGAGGGGTCGAGACTCGGTTTTTTAAGAAGCGGGTGGATTACAGCGTTCTTAAGTAAGCAGGGACCTGACCAGAAACCAGAGAAGCATTAATTATAGAGCGCACGCTGGGACGGATGGACTGAAAAGCACTTTTAAACAAAGATGAGGGTAAGATGTCGGGGGGGGGGGGGGGGGGGGGGGGCATGCAGAGGTCTTCATAGAGTTAACTAGTTTGGTTAACTCAGGCAAAGAAACAGGAGCAAAGCTATCTAGGATGATGGGCCTGGTTGGAGTCGGGAGAGGCAGCGATAACGCTGAAGGAGAGATGCTAGATCTAACCTTATTGACTTTGTCCACAAAGAAAGACAGAAAGTTCTCACAGTCTGCAACAGAGTGGATGGAGGCTGTAGGAGAGGCAGGAGAGACGATGCTGCTGATGGTGTTAAACAGCACCTTGGGGTTCCCTTTGCTCTGGGACACCAGGTTGGAGAAATAGGAAACCCTCGTGTCTCTGACTGCAGAGTTAAAGGATGTCAGAAGATCCTTTAGGTGCTGTAATGATTAAATTTACATATTATTTAATGAACCATAAAATGTGAGATTCCATGGGAAATATGAAATCAATCTTAAGGATCTGTGGATAACTTAAACCAGAAGATTGGAACTTGTCACAAGGTGGTTTTGTAGAGAGGTTAAGACCCAAGATGTAGAACCAGATAAACGAGGCAGGAGGTGGAAGAAATGTAAAAATCCTTTATTAAGGAGTAAATCCAGAGAATGCAGGGCGCCAAAAAACAAAATCCAAAAATCCTAGTAACTAAACCTAGAGATTCCAACAACACAAGAGACCTAGAGATTCCAAAAGCTAGAGAGGGGGACGAGACGAAGCTGACACAAACAATGAACCAACAACACAACAGGGTTAAATACACTGGGGCAGGATGAGAAGGAGATGAGCTGCAGGTGTGTGGAAAGAGAAACCTAGTGAAAACAATTAACTAATCAGGGAGAGGAAAATAACATGACCTAAGAATAAAGACAAAACCTAAAGACAAGAGCAAGATAAATAACTAATAACATAAGGAGGAAGGAGAACTAAAGAACCGGTGGGGAAAGAAACACACTAAAAGAGACTAATAACAGAAAAGCTGAACCTATAGGAAAAAAACTACAGAAAGAAAAACTACAGAGGTGTGACTAAGGGAGACCACGGGAATACAGGACCTGGGGGGATACCTGGGGAAGGGGAAAATCTAGAGGGGCTGCAGATCAGGGGACACATGAGGAAGATGTAAACAAGGACACATGAGGACGCTACGAGACACATAAGGAGAACCTAGAGAGGGATGAAGAACACAAGGAGACACATGAGGGAGACGCAGACACAGACCATGACAGAACTTTTTATTTCAGGGATTATATAACAACTTTGTATTAACTTAGAGACAAAGAGAGTCAAGTTTTCAAAGTTTAAAGATTTATTACTAAACAAATTAAAACTAGACTAACTTTAAACACTAAATGTGTGGTGTAACTAAGGTGAAGTGAGACAGAGAATGGTGTAGTGTGGAATGTTGTTCAGAACCAGCAAATCAGGAGAAATGATTAGTTCTGATGGGAGAGAAGATGAGGTTTCGCGCTAAGCTTTTGTTTGGAGATTTATAACACACATTGAGACGCCATTCTGCTGGGCTACGTACCCTTTGCGGAAGTCCCTGTTAGATCAGGAATGTCGAGGTCCAGCTTGACCTTCTCTGGAACCGAAGCCGGTAGGAAAAGCAGCGGTTGCCGACCAGACCAGTCTTGAGATACTTCCGGGTCATGACATTTTATTGGCATCTAGCGAGACCCAAAAAGGGGTCGTGATGATTCAGCTTTTATTCTGAAAGGAACCGTTGCAGCAGGTGGAACATGCAACAGATTTTATCCAGCTTGTTGTTAGGTTCTTTCGGCTGAAGAGGAAAGTTACGGATTGGCCACTCCGACAACTTCTCTAGAATGCTTTGAACTGGCGTTAAAGATGACGTGGGCATAGTTTTATAACTTGGATGTTTTGATTTACGGTCGAATCACAAAAAGGACAGCTTTACCAAGCACCAACAAAACCACGCCTCCGTCAGATCTGGAAGATGTCATGTCTGTCAGATGACAGAATCATCCGGCCAAAACACTAACCCCGCGGAATCAGTTCTCTCAAACATCTCACACCACTTATCTCAGCAGGAACAAACTCTCCCTTTACTTATGGAACAACTTACAGCAGCTAACCAACGTTATCAGCACTTAGAAAATATGGTTCGGCAGATTCAAGAAACCTTGTCCCACACACATCAGCCACCCCCTTCAGCGGAACCTTCAGCAGCAGGTCAGGTTGCCGCCGGTAGTCCTGGACCGGAAGCAGCAAGGTCCTGGAACGAGACCCACTTCCGTGTTGCTCCATCCCCGCCATCCGTCACTTTCGATGGTGAGTTCGAGGAATGCCACAGTTTTTTATTACAGTGCCAACTAGCATTCCAACGTTGCCCTACAGCTTTTTCCTCAGACTCTTCTAAAATCTCCTACATAGTATGATTATTGAGAGGAAGAGCCCTACGTTGGGCGGAGGCAAAAAGCCATAATGACTCTTTTTTGGATGGTCCTTTCTGTGATTTTTTGTCTGATTTTAAAATGACTTTTGAGAGTTTTGAGTCTGTATCTGACATTAGAAAGAAATTATGGCATCTATCACAAGGCAGGAGATCGGTGGCGGACTTGGCTGTGGAATTCAGGATCCTAGCAGCTCGGACCACTTGGAATGAGGACGCCCTCATCGGAGCATTTACCGAGGCCCTAAATGACCGAGTTCAAGACCAGCTGGCTTTATGCCATGAACCCACTTTTCTGGAGGAGCTCATTCGGCTGGCAACTTCCATTGACAAATGGCACCGTGAGCTGAGAAGACGTGAGTCGACGCCCATGGTTCCCTCTTCGCATGAGAGAGCGTTAGGAGCCAGAGGGCGGGTACAAATGGACTCACCATCAGCAGAGGAACCTATGCAGATGGGGAGAACTCGTCTTTCTCAGGAGGAGAGAGAGCATCGGATCAGGTCAGGTCTGTGCTTGTACTGTGGAATGTCTGGACATTTTCGAAGCAATTGCCCCGCTCTGTCAAAAGGGGGAGCCCACTAGGGGTTGTATGAACTAGTCAACTAGTCAACTAGTCGACTTCACGGCTCTGTAGTGACTTTTTAGGCCTGTCATCGACTAGTCGCTGTCATGTGATAATGACTGACAAGATGCAGTCCTCGGAAAAGACAGCCCCTGCGTCGGGAGGTGGAGGCGACGCACTGTGCCAGAGCGTCGGTACTGACACCGGTGGTAAAACGGACATTTTCAATTTAACCTTCCCCTCACCCCCATCCTAATCTTAACCAGTTTGCACATTCAAAGCTCTGATCGTTGACGCGCTCCAGACATCTGCGTCCTGAGCACCGCCAAATCAGGTGTCACCACCTCAAAAACAAATTAAACACGCAATGGTTCATGTCGGCTCATTTCCTTTAATCTTTTCTGTCTGTTATTTGAGCCTGATGCGTTTCGCTGCTGCGGAGCGAGGCTCTTCACCTGTTTTGTTCTCAGGTGACACACCCCCAAGATTCCACTATCTCCGCTCCGCTCCGGCACGAACTCCGCAGCAAAAACGGTCCCGTTGTAGTCGGCCGGCGAGCAGCGGCACTCCGCTGTTTTTGTGGTCGGTAGAACTGCAGTTCAAAGGTAACTCATAAGGTGAATATATATGAACCCAGGTAGCAGTATTTCTTTAGGACTGAGAGGAGATGCAGGAAGATAATAAACAGACAGGACAGAAAAATAGTCAAATAAAAACAAGTTAGTTTTTGTACCTGGTGGTTGCAACAAACAGACACCATTGAAGGTAATCAGAAGTGAGGAACAGGAAATGAAATAATTATTTTAATGTTTAGAGCAGCAGGAAAGGCTGCAGGCGCATCAGTGAGTTTGCGGCTGCTGCGCAGGGGGAGGTGGGAGACGGCTGATGCAGAAACTACCGTTGTTAAAAGAGATGTATTACCTTAGAAAATGTGGGCGCAATTTTAATTGTCAAAAACTCATGCGAACCTACCTTTTTTGTGCCCAAGAAGGAAGGAACGCTGAGACCCTGCATAGACTATAGAGGTTTGAACCAGATCACCATTTGGAATAAATATCCACTGCCTCTACTTTCCTCCACTTTTGAACCTATCCAGGACGCAGCCATTTTCAGCCGGCTCGATCTCAGGAACGCCTACCACCTGGTGAGGGTGAGGGAGGGGGACGAGTGGAAGACTGCATTCAAGACTCCATTCGAACATTTCGAATACCTGGTAATGCCATTCGGATTAACAAATGCTCCCGCTGTATTTCAATCTCTAGTGAACTCGGTTCTGGGTGATTTTATTAACAAGTTTGTTACAGTTTATCTGGATGACATTTTGATCTTCTCAAAGACCATGAAAGAGCACACCCAACATGTGAGAGTTGTACTTCAGTGTCTCCTCGAAAACAGACTTCATGTTAAAGCTGAGAAATGCGAGTTTCATGTCACCACAGTTAAATTTTTAGGTTACGTCATTGAGAGCGGGCGTTTGAAGGCAGATCCAGAGAAGGTCAAAGCATTAAAGGAATGGCCCACTCCATCGACCAGAAAACAACTTCAGAGGTTTTTGGGCTTTGCTCATTTTTATCGTAGATTTATAAGAAACTATAGTCAGACTGCAGCCCCACTTACCAGTCTCACCTCAGTAAATAAGCCTTTTGTATGGTCCTCAAAAGCCGAATCTGCTTTCCAAACTCTGAAGGAGAAGTTCTCCAACACCCCCATCCTGCACCGTCCGGACCCTCAGCGACAATTCACGCTGGAAGTGGTTGCTTCAGACACAGGAGTGGGTGCTGTGTTATCTCAAGTATCGGACAAGGATCAACGCCTCCACCCATGTGCCTTCTTCTCGCGGCGCCTTACCCCAGCTGAAAGTCGCTACGATGTGGGTGATCGTGAATTACTGGCGGTAAAACTTGCAATTGAGGAATGGAGGCATTGGTTGGAGGGGGCGGAGAACCCATTCATCATCTGGACCGACCACAAGAACTTGGTTTATCTTAAAGAAGCCAAACAATTAAATCCACGCCAGTACCATTGGTCTCTTTTCTTCTCACGATTCGACTTCTAGATCTCTTATCGCCCCGGTTCCAAGAACACCAAGCCAGGCGCCCTGTCCAGACAATACGCTCCTGATCAGGAAGCAGAGCCTGCTACAATCTACCTCCTGACTGTATCCTCGGAAGTGTTACATGGGAGATCAGAGACCAGGTTTTGGAGGCTCAAAGGAGGGACCCTGGTCCCAACCACGGTCCTCCGGGGAAGCTGTTTGTACCTCAGTCCATGCGGAGTAAGGTAATACACTGGGCACACACTGGCAAATCTTCCTTACATCCAGGAGTAGGTCGAACCGTGGCACTGATAAGATGGACCTTCTGGTGGCCCTCCATCTTCAAAGACACCAAGAGCTATATTTCAGGCTGTCATACCTGCTCACAACAAAAGGGTGACCATCGCCTCCCAGCCGGTCTTCTCCATCCACTACCCACTCCATCTCGCCCCTGGTCTCACATAGCCTTGGACTTCATATGTGGTCTGCCTAGTTCTAACGGTTTCACCACGATTCTCACCATTGTCGACCAATTTTCTAAAGCTTGTCACCTGGTCCCACTCAAATCTCTTCCCTCCTCCGCAGACACAGCGCAGCTCCTGGTAAAGCACGTCCTCCATCTCCATGGCATCCCAGAGGAAATCCTGTCCGACTGTGGTCCGCAATTTGTCTCCAGGGTGTGGAAGGAATTTGCGGAGGCCCTAGGAGCTAAGGTGGCTCTCACCTCGGGACATCACCCCCAGACCAATAGACTGTGTGAGCGGATGAACCAGGAGCTGGGTGACATGCTGCGCTGTGCCTGCTCGTCTCATCCATCCTCCTGGAGTACTCACCTTCCTTGGGTTGAATATGCGCACAATAGCCATATATCCTCCGCCATAGGTCAGTCACCTTTTGAGTCGTCTCTCAGATACCAACCTTCACTTTTTCCCCAGCAAACCTCTGTTTCCTCCGTACCTCAATTCCTCCGCGGTGCCAGGCGCGCCTGGGCCTCCACCAGGGCAGCACTGGACCGAACGGCTTTCAGGAATAAACAGTTGGCAGACCGCCGGCGGCGTCTGGCTCCGGTTTACACACCTGGACAGAGGGTCTGGCTTTCTTCTAAGGACATCCCTTTAAAGGCTTCATCCCGCAAGTTATCTCCTCGTTTTGTTGGCCCCTTCAAGGTTTTGGACGTACCCTCTCCCACTACGGTTCGTCTGGACCTTCCCCTCTCTCTGCGTGTGCGTCCGGTTTTTCATGTGTCGCTGGTCAAGCCTGTGGTCTCCAGTCCTCTCTGTCCTGTTCCAGCTCCTCCTCCTCCTGCTCGACTATACAAGGGTGGTCTGGTCTACACGGTCAACAAGATCCTAGACTCTTGTCGTCGGGGCAGAGGAGTCCAGTACCTTGTCGACTGGGAGGGCTACGGTCCCGAAGAGCGGTCATGGGTGCCGCGTTCGTTCACTGAGGACCCATCCCTCATCCGGGAGTTCGAGTCTGCCTCGGCTGGGACGCCAGGGGGCGTCCGTTGGGGGGGGGGGGGGGGGGGGGGATACTGTCATGAGCCGGGGTGAGTACTCTTCTCATCTTCTCACGATCTCTGAGTGCTTGGTTTCAGGAGAGGGAGCAACAGCTGTTTCTAATCAGCTGATCAGCGGGCCGGTTCATAAGGAGGAAGGTGGACATGACTCGATGCCGGATGATTTACTCACCTCAGGTCTGGATTGCCATCAGGATTTTTCCCAACGCCGTTTTGGACTATTCTCTGGTTCGTCTCCTGGTTCACCCTCCTCCAAGTGCCGACCCGATCTCCTCCACCTCTCGCTCCCTCTCCAGAACCACTGTTCCTCTCCCCTCTAGACGCTGCTTCCCATTTCTGCACCCGCTGGTTTTCCAGTGCGCTCTTAGTTCATCGTTTTGTCAATAAATTATTATTTTTTCAAACAACCCGACTCTGACTCTGATTCTGCATGTCCTGGGTTAGACTCTTGCCCCACATGACAGAAGATTCTGATTGGATCAGTAAAAGTAATGTGTCATGTGACTTTACCTTACATGTGATCAGTCTCTAGTGGAAATATTTAAAGGTATATTACTTATTATATTCTATAGGATTATAATATCAAGTAATTAATATTTTGATTTCACAGATTGGTCACATCTCATTATTGCCTAACACTTTGTTTGATTAACTTTATTAAAAATAGAGTTCTTTGATTTATTAAAAGAAAGAGTTATTTTCTTCATTCTTATCTTGAGCTGGAAAGGAAACAGTTTAGAAGCAAATGCATGACCTTGAGGCAGTCTCATGCAGATTAGTTCTTCCTGAGGAGAGAGGGTAAATAACCTTCGGTGGAATAGCTCCTCCATCACATTACAGTGCAGCAGGTGGACGTAGAGATGGGTTTTCTTCCACAAACACTCAATTTTTCTGCATTGGCACTTCAGGCTGTGAAGGCTGTCATTAAACCAAGGAGTAGGGTTCACTGCAGGAACTGATCTGGTTCTGACAGGACAGATGTCCAGAATGGAGAGGCAGTGCTCGTTGAACTGAGAAGTTAAGGAATCTGGGTCATTATCAGAAGAACAGGGTGGATCAAAAGCAGCAGAAAAATTGCTAGCTGTGCTCTCATTAAGAAAACGAGAACTAACCAGACGGCGAGCAGGAGGTGGGGACACAGAAACTGACAAGTTAAAGAAAATGCAATGGTGATCTGAAATATAAACGTCCTCAGGATAAACACTGTCAGCATTTAGACTCAGGGTAAAAACAAGGTCCAGAATGTGCCCCCTGGTGCATGTGTGGGGCCAGAAACATTCAATTCAAGTTTTTTCAATTCAAGTTTATTTATATAGCGCCAAATAACGACAAGAGTCATCTCAAGGCACTTCACATAATAAACATTCCAATTCACAGTTCATTAAGCCAATCAGAAATAATGTTTTCTATATAAGGAACCCAGAAAATCGCATCAATTACAGCAATCCTCATACTAAGCAAGCACGCAGCGACAGTGGAGAGGAAAACTCCCTTTTAACAGGAAGAAACTTCCAGAGAATCCTGGCTCAGTATAAGCAGCCATCCTCCACGACTCACTGGGGATCGAGAAGACGCACACGCGCACACACGCGCACACGCACACACACACACACACGCTGGGTAAAGCTGAAGGTGTCCATAAGGCTGGAGAAATTCATGGCAAAGTGATCAGAGGGATCATCAACGTGGATGTTAAAGTCACCAACAATCACCAGTCTGGACAGCTTCACAGTGGAGGATAGAAAGTCACTAAACTCCTGAAGGAAAGAAATGTTTGGACCAGGTGGACGATAGACCACAGCACAGTAGAACGGGTCCTTATGCCCGACTTTAATCAGCTGCAGTTCAAAGGAAGCAACGTGACCAGAGGTTGTAGAGCTACATGGAAGATGGTCTCTGAAAACAACAGCTAGGCCTCCACCACGACCAGAACCCCAGGGCTGGCTAAGAAAAGAATAACCACTCGGGCAGAGTTCAATCAGACCAGAATAATCAGATGTTTGCTGCCAAACTTCAGTCAGAAACAGAAAATCCAGGTTTTTAGAGAGAATTAGATCATTGAGCAGGAAGGACTTATTGTTAACAGAGCGGGTATTTAATAGAGCCATGCTGTCTGCCAAACAGTTCTACTTCTATTATAGTTCTACTGACTGGTGGCTTCGTGATGGCGCCGACTGTTGCGGCTCGCCGTCTGTTGCTTGTAATTGTGGTTTTAGCATTGTTTTTGAGTCACTTTTTAGCTTTTTGTGATCCAATTTTTAAATATGATCGACTCACCCTTCTTGATCTTCGGTTGAGCCCTGGACTCGGGCTACATGATGCTGAGTTCAGGCTGACGTTTGGTCACCTGTTTGACAAGGTCCCGGCGTTCCTGCTGGCTGTCCCGGACCGAGTGGGGCGTAACCCGAGGCGGCGGAGACGGCGTGGAAAACGTGGTGGCGTCCGGGTTAGGATAAGGGCTTTTCGGCGAGATAACAGCGATGGTCGTTTCTTCCAGGACGTACCCCTCTGTGATTTCTCGCCTGGATCCATCCGGGTTCTGCAGCGCCAAAGGCTGGCCCGTGCGCGCGGGAGCTCCCAGCAAGCGCAGCGCACTGGTGGAGTAAATCCGGGAAATCTCCTCTATCCCGTGAGGTCGGGGTTTTGGCGAACCTCGGATCGGCTTCCATCCAGCTCCCTGCTGCAGCTTCGGATTGCTCTACTGAACGTCCGCTCGCTGGGGAACAAGACAGCTATCCTAAAGGATTTTTACACGGATAACGCTGTGAGCCTGTTCTGCATGACGGAGACGTGG
Organism: Nothobranchius furzeri; assembly: GCF_043380555.1. Classification (NCBI taxonomy): domain Eukaryota; kingdom Metazoa; phylum Chordata; class Actinopteri; order Cyprinodontiformes; family Nothobranchiidae; genus Nothobranchius; species Nothobranchius furzeri. The sequence goes on from NC_091752.1 coordinate 51,381,401, forward strand.
GCTCTGCCAGGTGAGATGGCCTCCTTGGTCGAACTCTGTCCTCCTGACTGTAATGTTGTTAATGAACCGAGACTCTCTGGCCGTGGGGGGGCTTGCTGTCCCTGTACTGTTCAAATCTCCCACTTAAACCTCTTGCTGGGCTGATGGCTCCAACCAGTTTTGAAGTCTCAGTATTAGAGCTGGGCTTCTCTCCTCCCATCCTCGTTTTACTGTGCTACAGGCCACCTAGATACAATAAGGATTTTATAAATGATTTCTCCAACCTTTTAGCTGATATGCTCCCAAAATATGAACAGGGGATTATTTTGGGTGATTTTAATATCCACGTCTGCTGCCCTCTGAAACCACTGGTGAGGGATTTTATGAATGTTTTAGACTCATTTGGACTACAGCAATTGGTAAATGTCCCCACACATGCGGCTTCTCACACCCTGGATTTGGTTTTATCTTTTGGACTGGATGTGCATGATTTATCTGTGGATCCTGTGGCATTTTCCGACCATGCTGTGATCACGTTCAGCATCTCACGTCTCCTTCCTCCAGCCCGGCGACGGTCTGCTCGTTACTCCAGGCGCTTATCTCCGAGTACGACTTCCAACTTTCTGTCGGTTTTGGACACTGATGCCCTCGCTCCGCCCTTGTCGGTTACCTGCATGGATGTAGATGGCCTTCTGCATCGGTTCAGTGTGACCTGCTCTGCTGCTCTGGACGCTGTTGCCCCTCTGAGACCGAGGCGGAAACAGACAACATCTTACCCTTGGCTGAATGATTACACCCGTAGCCTCAGGCGACAGTGTAGGGTGCTGGAACGGAGGTGGAGGAGAGACAGACTGTCATGCTCTCGGCTGCTCCTGGTTGATGCACTTTCACACTACCAGAGAGCAGTTAGATCTGCTCGTAATAACTATTTTTCTGCTATCATTTCACAGCATCATGGAGACCAGTCCAGGCTGTACAGCACAGTTAACTCCCTGCTACTGTTAAATGAGTCTGATGGTCTAAATCCCACTGTTGCTTTATGCACAGAGCTACAGAGCTTTTTCCTCAACAAGATCCTTGGTATTAGGCTTAGCCTCCAGCCTCAAATACACACTATCCATGTGGAACCGCCGGATCCACCTGCCTTCTCAGACTTTGCTCCAGTTCAGCTTGCTGACTTGATGAAACTGATTAGCTCCATGAAGCCAGCTGGCTCTTCGGTGGACTGCCTCCCAGCTAAATTGGTACGTGACTCGGTGTCTGCGCTGAGCCCGGCACTCATGAACATTTTTAACATTAGCCTCAGCACTGGAGTGTTCCCTAAGGTTTTTAAAGATGCGGTTGTTCAGCCGATATTGAAAAAACCTGGTTTGGATCCCTCCACTTATGAGAACTTTCGCCCGATATCGAAAGTCCCGTTTCTCTCGAAGGTCCTTGAGAAAATTGTGCATGGCCAGATCTCTGCCCATATGAATAGCAACTCGTTGCTGGATGTATTTCAGTCAGCTTTTAGACCAAACCATAGCACAGAGTCTGCTTTGATTAGGGTGCTAAATGACATTCTGGTGGCATCTGACTCTGGGTCTAGGGTACTGCTGCTCCAGCTGGACCTTTCAGCGGCTTTTGATACGGTCGATCACCAAATTTTACTGAATCGGCTTGGGTCTTGGGTTGGGGTGACGGGGGTGGCGCTTAAATGGTTCCGCTCCTACCTATCAAACCGTACCATCTCTGTACAGATTGGTGACTGTGCATCCTCCAGTCTTCCACTGCCTTGGGGGGTGCCGCAAGGTTCCGTTCTTGGGCCATTGCTGTTTTCAATCTACCTTCTGCCTCTGGGCAATATCCTGAATCAGCATGGCCTGAGCTACCACATCTACGCAGATGACTGTCAGCTATACGTGGAAATGGACGAGAAAAATGCGGGCTCGAAATTGGCTGCATGTATGGATGACGTGAAGGGCTGGCTGGCATCCAACTTCTTAAAACTGAATGAAAAGAAGTCTGAGTTTATTGTTTTTGACCCCCGCAACCACCATGGCTCTCACCCTGTTTGTGACCTTTTAACCCTTAACCCCAAACAGTGTGTGACGAGTCTCGGGGTCAAGCTGGATGCTGGACTCACAATGGCCCCACAGATAAACTCTGTAGTGAGGTCGTGTTTTTATCAGCTTCGCCGCCTTACTCACCTCAGACGAATCCTGAAACGGAGGCATTTGGAGTCAGTCATTCATGCATTCATTACCTCTCGCCTGGACTATGCAAACGCCCTCCTCGTTGGTGTTCCGGACTCTGCCCTGAATCGGCTGCAGGTTGTTCAGAATGCTGCTGCCAGGTTCTTGACGGGTACACACCGACGTAGCCACATTACACCTGTCCTGGCACATCTTCACTGGCTCCCTGTCATTTTCAGAGTGCAGTTTAAGTTACTGACTTTTGTTTTTAAAGCGCTCAGTGACCTGGCACCTTCCTACCTCTCTGCCCTTCTCACTCCATATGTGCCCACCCGCTCGTTGAGGTCGGCTGACCTATTGCTGCTGCACACGCCGCGGATGAGGCTCAAATCGCGGGGTGAACGAGCATTTGTCCATGCTGCCCCAAAGCTATGGAACTCATTGCCCATTGGAGTTCGGCAGGCTCCATCTCTGGCGGTTTTTAAATCTCGTTTAAAGACCCACTTTTACACTTTGGCTTTTAGACAGTGACTCGTTTTAGTGTTTTATTGTGTCATTGTTTTAATGTGTTCTTATTATTCATGTTTTCTCTGCTTTTAATTGAGATTTTATCCTTAGTTTTAGCTCCTTGTAATGGGTGTGTTTTGTTTTAGCCTGTGCAGCACTTTGGGCAGCTCCCATGCTGCATTTTAAATGTGCTATATAAATAAACTATGCTATGCTATGCTATGCTATGCTGAGTGAGGTGGAGGAATCAGAAACTACAGAAACAGCTGAAGTTAGTGGACGTAAATTAGCAGGGTTAGATCCATGGTGTTTATAAAAACCACTTATGGAGGGAACATGAGGAGAAACCACTGAGGAATGAGGATAAACCAACATTAAAAACTTGGACGGAGAAACCTCGCCGCAACGCGGCCTGGCGGGAATGTGGATGTGGCGCTCAGGTCACCAAACAAAGGAAAAGAAGCTAGAAGATCACGCTGATGTTTACTAGATAAACCACGCTTTAAGAGAAGTCTTATTCTCACCTGGATTCCTGCTCATTTACCTCTTTTCCTCCGACGTTTTCCCGGGACCGGATAAACATCGCTGGATGCGCCCTGGTTAGAATCGTCGGTTGGCTCCCGGCCGGTGCGCCACTCATAAACAAACTTGAAGGTACGTCCTCGGTGCATCTTGGGCAATCATGAACGAACGGAAGGACAAAAGAGTCTGGCGATCATAGGAGATGGTAGCAGGGACACTACTGAGGAGGATTGCAGACAGGAGCAAGGTGGAAAAGAGGAGGTTGGAGAAAAGTTTGAAAAAGTGGCCGGTGACTGCGGCTAAGCCAAGCACAGGCACCATCTTGTTACATCTTGTTAGACTTTACACATAAAGTACATGGGATTTAAATTTTCAGTGAACAAAACGCTGATTATTCAGTTTGTTAGGCTGTTTGTTGGTAACCGTTAATGTGCTGCTTTCTCAGCAGGTGACCTGTTGACCACAAAAGCCACTCTTCCTCCAGAAGAACAATTTGTAGGCATCTTTCAGAAAGTCAAGTACTCCATCTGTTTGCTGGTAATTAATCAGAAAAACTCTGAGACAAAACATCTCCACATGAATGTAAAAATGGCTGATAGGTGTTTTGTTCAGGACCGTCTCAAGTTTTCCCTCAAACAGCCGGATGCACCAGAGCTGCTGCACCACATCTTTGTGCCTCTGAAACAGGTGATTAAAAAAAAGATCTTTAAAGCCATGTGACATCATTAAACCCGTATGACGTGGTTTTTCAACCAGATGGCGAAAACAAACGGAGGGCCGACATTAGGAGCATCAGTGGTCAGTCCAGCCATGACCAGAGGAGCAGTTTCCCTGCTCCAGGAGCATCTGAACGAAGAGGAAAAGGAGCTGTGGAGATCATTTGGAACCAACTGGACATCCTGGTCTGTGTTACAGAGTATGTTAAACTTCATTTTCATTATGATACATGAACTAATGATGCCCGTGTCTACTCCCTCTCAGTAAATCCGCCCCTCCGTACTCACCTGTTTTCCTGAACGGGTGGAAGCCTCCAGCCTGTGACTTATCAGGCCAAGTCCTGGAAGATCCGGTCCAGTCACAGCTCAGAGAGGATGCTGTCAGGGAAAGCAGGCAGACGCCAAGTCTGCAGGAACAAACCCAAGCTGAGAACCAGGGGAACGACACAGATAACGTGTAAGACTGCAGACGTTAAACCAAAGTAACTCACAGAGCAAATCATCAAGAAAACTTCAGTATTTTTTTTAAATGAGACGAAAATAAATAGAAATGCTGAAGCAGCAAACTTTGTGCAAACCGACGCTTGAGTCATTTTCTAAACTTGTGATCACAGCTGCATGTGGTCTAGGACACAAATACTCTATCTCATCAGGAATGGAAAATGCAAAAATCCATTTACGATCAGTTAGGTTGAAATGTTGTTTCAGAAACAGGCTCCCACGCAAAGAGGGGACATTTTGCAGCTGCAGGTATGCCTTTGTGGCCCGAAACAACAGTGAACTCTCCGTGCGACAAGGAGAAACACTAGAGGTACAGTTCACACTCGGGATCACGGCCGACAGATTTGTCTTTAAAGTGTTTAAAGTGTTTGACATCAATTTGTTAGGTGCTTGAATCATCAAAGCGTTGGTGGAAATGTCGGAGTCAAAAAGCCCAAGTAGGATATGTTCCCTATAATATTCTGGAGCCTCTGCCTGCTGGGAATGTCCCACGAGGAGACAACCAGGCACTTCCAGCTGAATCAAAGGTACAAAAACACTGACACATCTCTCCTACGGGGCTTTTAGTGCCATTCCACCACAGTTTGGATTTATTTAAGATTTTTCACTACAGGACATAGCTCCTACCTCTCGAGCTAAGAGCCACTCGAACACCGAATTGAGCACAGACAGGGCCGATCCAGCAGCTACGAAGCCACAACCTCAGATCACGTTAGAAGAGGGGGGTCAAGGTAAGCACAAAAATATTTATTGTTCAATAAAATGAAGGGAAAGACAGAAACAACTGTGTCGTCTTTCCTACCCCCTTGAAGGACTTTAAGCATGGATAGGCTGGCATTAGCATCGGAGAGGCAAGCCAATATGTCTCGGAGAGTCACTAGTCGGCCATGCCTAGGCATGCTAATGGCTAGCCTCTTCGATGCTAACACCAGCCTATTCATGCTAATGGTCCGTCAAGGGGGTAGGAAATCCAGCTAGTGGCCAGCCTAGGCACGCTAATGGCTAGCCTCTCCAATGCTAACACCAGCCCATCCAGGCTAACGCTAGCCTATCCATGCTAGTAGACAGCAGAGGGAGTGTGTGACCAGTCAATGACCAGCCGAGGGCTGCTAGTCCCTAGTGTATCTTGTAGTAACGCCGGTAAAGGTGCTATTTCTCAGTAAGCAGCGCCAACCTCTCCGTTCCCGGCGCCAGCTTATCATTAATCAGATCAGTAGTTTGCTTCAGAATTTATACAGCCTCCTGCTGCTGGGCAGTAGTCTTAATTTTGGCCCCCATACCGCGCCATAAGTTCTCTCCTGCAACACAAAACAAACATCAGAATGCTAAAAGGTGGAAACATGCATGAGAGCAACAAACACGTACCACGCTGACGCCGTGCCTCTCAACTCCTCACCCCCAAATGGGGAGAACAGATACTTCTTTAAAACCTGCAAAGCCCAACATTAAACATTAAATACCGTCACATCGCCCAAATAAAGAAAACCCGGAAACACCCACCTACACTGCACCATGAGCAGCACATCACGCCCCCACTCCTCCAAGGGGCCAAACCCGGTCTCCTCAACAAACTCAGGACAAACGATTCTCGTGTCACACAGCGCAAGCAACTTTTAAACACTCTTAGCGCTCCCTGATTGGCCCCGAGTCAATCATCCCAAAACTGTACAGCTGTGCCAACAGTAAAAAAAAAAGGCCAACTGACAACCTCACTTGCCACAGATGGATGGATAATAATAATAATAATAATTACTATAATAATAATAATAATAATAATAATTATTATTATTATTATTATTATTATTATTATTATTATTATTGTGCTAGTTAAGATTTTAATTTTCTGCCTAAAACTGTCAGTGTTGTGCCGTTGTCAGGTAAAAACGCTGCACTGCATTTGAATTTAAATCTGCCATCGCTATTGGCTAAAGCCTGATTTATGCTTCTCCGTCTGCGTCAGTGCGGAGACACGCAACGCCATTATCCGTCCTTGCGTAGGGCACGCAAGTACGTACGGAGTCGAGCCCACTTTTTTAAACATCCGTCGAACGAGACGGATGACGCAAGCTTGTGATTGGTCAGGACGCCGCTGTTGTTTACAGCGCCGCCATTGCAAAGAGAGCCGAGGATAACTAGCGGCAGACACGGAGCAGCTTGAAGAATACCTCGCGAAAAAACTCTAAAAATATGAACGTTTCATCCTCCCGTGACTGGAGGAGTGAAAAGATGCGCAGCAAGCATTTTATTTGTGGACGGAAATGACAGGAAATGTGGGTTTAGAGGTGGGGAGCGCATGAAGCGGTGGGAGAATGAGAGACAAATATGTTTGTGTTAAAAGTCTCTTATACACACAAAAAACACAATATAAACACACGATCTTGGACCGATACACGACAGGATATCACAGAACAGCGCTACGCCCTCTGTTGTCCTGCCGGGCAATTGCTTTGCAACACTCCCCAGGAGACGGAGAAGTAAAAGAGCAAAACGCTTCTCTCAATCCGTGCGTGTCTGTCCCTTGCGGAGCTGACGGAGAAGCATAAACCAGGCTTAAGAGGTACCTTAGAAAGTTAGCTGGTACTATATGGCATCACAATGTCATTGTGAGCCTGTGTGTGTGTGTGTGTATTTGTTAGCGGCTCCACCCTCTCGGTCTGCTAGGCAACAGCATTTGTTGTATTTTTCAAACAGGAAGTGGGAGTGGAGTAATACTTTGGTAGGGGTGACTTGCTCTTTAAATATTGCGTAGTGTGATTAGCGCTAAAACACTGGAGGACAGTAAAAACCTTCAATTCATCTACCTGCTGTCTGGACAACCTGCCAACTAACTTCTTCAAAAATGTTTTTAGCTGCTTTAAAGCTCATGTACTGCAAGTTGTCAACTGTTTCTTAATGTCAGGTATTTTTCCTAAATCACTGAAAACTGCTGCTGTCAAACCTATTCTTAAGAAAAGGAAATTAGATCCCCCAGTGATGAATAACAGACCAATTTCTAATCTCGCTTTTATTTGAAAAAGTATTGAAAAAGCTGTTATGATCCAGCTGAATTGTTTGTTTTTTTTTGGAGACAAACAACCTGCTAGATAGTTTTCGGTCAGGCTTTAGACAACACCACAGCACTGAGACTGCACTCATTAAAGTATTAAATGATATTCATCTAAATACAGATTCAGGCAAAACACCTATCCTGATGATGCTCGATCTCAGTGGAGATTTTGATACTGTAGACCACAACATCCTCTTGATAGGCTCATAAACTGGGTGGGACTTTCAGTCCATAGTGGGTTCCAATCTTATCTTGAAGACAGAGGTTATATTGGTAGTCACAAATAAAAGCAGATCACCATGACATGTGGGATACCCCAAGGCTCAATTCTTGGACCACTGCGCTTCAATCTCTACATGCCCCGCCGGGTCAGGTCATGAACAATAACATTACCTATCATAGTTATGCAGGTGAAACCCAGATCTACCTAGCTCCATCACCTAGTGACTGTGGTCCCCTAGACTCACTTTGTCAGTGTTTGTTTGGAGCAAGTCAATGACTGGATGCAGTCAAACTTCCTCCAGTTAAACAAAGACAAGACTGAAGTTATTGTCTTTGGAAATAAGAAGGATAGCTCAATGTGGGTCCAGAGATAGAAAGACAAAGACCCAGGTTAGAAAGCTTGGTGTCATAATTTTTTCAGACCTGAGCTTCACTGATCACATTAAGTTAGAATATGGAACATTTTAATAAAAAGCTATGTTTTTAAGAAAACAACTCCACGTGGCATTCAGAGATGTGCAGAATGAATGTACCGTTTATCCTTTAAAAGCTATATTTTAAAAGGTAAACAATCAAATTTTTATTCTGTCGCTCACAACAATGTGTTTTTGTTTACACATAACAACCACTGGAGGGCACCATTTCACTAAAAAGCCTGCTCAGCAAGGCAAGGTTTAGACTGTGTAAAATGGCGTTCTTGACAAGTCAAGCAGCTGATTTTGAGCGCAGAAGATGTTCTAACGAGAAATGCTTTTGTAAAATAAACGTATTAGTAGAAAGTAGTTCTTATCCTGTACGATTTGTCTCAAAACATGGTGCTGGAACGAATCAGCAGTGAACCAACATCCCAACGGCGGGACAATTAGTCCTGTTATTGCAATATCACCTCTGAACACCAGAGGTCCCCAGTGTTCATCAGTGTCAGTGGTCCATATTCAACCTTCAAATTTATAACTAGATCAGCGTTTTATCATCTTCATCAACTAGCACTACTCAGAGGTCTCATGTCCGGACAAGACCTAGAGAAACTCATTCATGCGTTCATCTACAGCAGGCTGGACTATCGCAATGGTCTTTTGACTGGTCTTCCCAAAAAAGCTGTGAAAAAACTGCAGCTTACTTGTAATGCTGCTTCAAGAGAACCAACAGAACTGAACACATCACTCCTGTTCCCAAGTCTCTACACTGGTTACCAGTAAACTACAGAATCAATTCCAAAGTGCTTCTACTAGTTTATAAATCGCTCAGTGGCATGGGGCCAGAATACGTGTCAGGTCTCCTCCCTGTATGTACACTCGACAGGGCTATGAGATCCTTGCACTAACTGTTCAACCTTTAACTTAAACTTTGTTTCTTTTACATTTTTTTATTGTTTTTTCTGTCATGTTGATTTGAATGTTCTTCTATTCTCGCTAATGAAAAGTACATTGAATTGCTTCTGTGTATGAAATGTGCCATTTAAATAAAACTGCCTTGCCTTGCCTAGAATACTCTGTATGCTCCCTAATAGTCCATTCTGCTAAAGAACGAAAATCGTACATTTCTTTTGTGAAAATCTTTCAGAATGATGCACAGATCTGCATCAATAAATCATATACAGTATAGTAAACAAAAAATTATACCAGTCTAGGGATTATTGTTTTACTGGACACAGCCTGGGGCAGCTAAGATTGTGTCCCATAGCCATGAAGTAAATGATGTTGGTATGAACCTCACTCCACTAGCTCAGAGTACACGTTTGACCAATAAATTCTTTTGTTAAAGAATAATACTCTGTTTAATTATTATTATTTTCTTCGTCTTCGTCTTCGTCTTCCTCCGCTTATCCGGGTCCGGGTCGCGGGGGCAGCATCCCAATTAGGGAGCTCCAGGCCGTCCTCTCCCCGGCCTTGTCCACCAGCTCCTCCGGCAGGACCCCAAGGCGTTCCCGGACCAGATTGGAGATGTAACCTCTCCAACGTGTCCTGGGTCGACCTGGGGGCCTTCTGCCGGCAGGACATGCCCGAAACACCTCCCCGGGGAGGCGTCCAGGAGGCATCCTGACCAGATTAAAAACAAAAATCTTTGTTGGCTAAAACCTTTTTTGAATTTTAGTCAACTAAAACTAAAACAAACGCATTTTCATCCTCAAGACTTAAGACTAAAACAAAGATGCCGGACAAAAACAACACTGCCGGTTTGAGAAATAATGGAAATCTAGTAAAAAATGATGCATTGACTCACTGTGATTTTTCTGTTTTTCTTTGTTTGCACAGACCAGAATATGAACAATGAGCTTCTGCAGTGGCTAACTAAAGATAAAAGCTCCGCTGATTGGGAGGTAGTTGCCACCTCGTCCACCCTGACCTACAAGTCCTCACCTGCTGAGGTGACGGCATGGCTTAGGTCCAAGAACCTCATAGAGGGGTAAGTGTTGGACACAGCAGCCTCACAAGATGCAGCAGTTTATTTACAGTTGAGCAGTTGTTTAAAAACTTTTAATACAAATTTTGTAATTTATTTCATTTTTATGTGATTCTGATTAAAACGTATGTTTTATGAGCAGAATATTTAAAAACCATGTAAAGTAAAATTTTAGGTCACTAACTTCTCCCAGGTCAGCACAGTCAAAAAAAAAAAAAAAAAAAAGAATAACCCAACGTTTTACACTGAGCGGTCCACTTTTAACTTTCTTGTTCCCAATCCTTCTGATAGACCCGTCAGCTGCCTTGGGATTTTAAATGGAGCGCAGCTGTTCTCCCTATTAGAAGAGGAGCTCTGTGTTGTGTTGGGTCCAGAGGAAGGAGTCTACGTGTACAGCTTGGTCCAGGATCAACTAACGTCTCCAGGTTTGTTCCGTGTTGATGAACTGGTGTGTGTTTGAGTGTTTATGCTCAGGTTGATGGTTACAGGGTTGTTTGCGCAGCCTTGACTGATGTACATGCTTGCATCACTTCCATCCAGTGTTTCTGACCTACATTGATTAGCAACAGTGGTAACAACAAACAAACTCAACCCGTGATTTCGATCTGTGATGTGAGTTGATTTAAAAACAACAATCAGCTCAAAAAATTAAAAAAATTTCAGAAAAAAAACTTCTCATTTCTGCCACTTCCTTTAAATACACACGTTTGTGTCTTGTGGTGCAGTTGGAAAACACTGGTGCAAGGAAACAGAACAAGGGCAAAACACAGCGGCAAGATAAAAAAAACCACATTCCCATTTACGAAAATTCTGTAGTACAACCTCCACTGACACTTTGACATACAGTTCTACTTCCAAACATCAAAACTCCTGAAAAAAACCCCACAATTTACACGCACTGACTTCCTGTTTGGACGTTTAGTCTTTCCATAGAAGCTCGTTGCTTTTCTTTGTCTGTCCTCATTTGGTTTATGCAACTAATCGCGTTTGTAGAACTTTAACCAGTTTGTTTTGTTGTCTGACTTTTACAAGAGTACAAAGAATCTCAGCTTATTATAGGCAACAACGTGATGTACTCATGGATGTTGGTAAACGAGGCAGTTCGCTGTTGAAGAAGGCAAAAATAAATCATTTTTCCTAAATAAAGGACTTAAATACATCTATCTGTTCCTGATTCTAACAAAGCCCAAGTCCAAATAGTCCAAAATTGATGTAAAAGCTGTTTCAAACGAACTTTCTTCATCTTGTTCCACTCCATCGCATCATCCTGCCCACCAAACCAATAGAGCGCCTTGATTGGCCCACAAACCAGATAGAGTGCTGTACCTAGCCCAACATTGTGGACCAATCACAGTGCTCTTATTGCTTTGAAACCATGGTAAAGAGCTGTGATTGGCTCGCCAGAATGCTGCTAAGGACCGCAGAGAGCATTCCTAGACCAAATTTTGCAAAGCAAAAATTCCTAGTTCGCTAGGCTAGGTTCCTTTGGTTCTTTAAAGCAATAATTTAGAGTTATTTTCTAATAATGCACCACCTAGAGGTTGACAAGTGCATTGCACCTTATAGTCCCTCTACTTATTTCAGCCCTTTGTTTGTGAACGTGCACCTCTAGCTAACCAACTGAGCTAAAAAAAACATTAGAATTATTATTATGTTGCGCTGTTCATTCAACGCTATTGGCTTATGCTGAGCAGCACTCAATTCAAATTGCATGGGGCTCTATGGGACGAAGGCAGGCTTAGCAAAAATAAAACTGACACATTCCCTACATTATATCACAGTACTGGGTATTACTAACACTTTTACAAATATCTAAAAATTCATTAGTTATTCCTGAAAGGAGGAGAACTCTGAACTGTCACTTTAATGCACTCAGTGTGCACACTTATGTGTGAATGAACAGGGAAGGCACAGAGCTGAAGCACAGCAGAGAGGGACATGCTTTGTGTAATCATTTTTACAACTAAGTCCACAATCTTTTCCATGAAAGACAACACTGAAGAGATTTACAGTAATAAAAGTGCAGCCAAGATACTTAACTGGGCTATATTAGAATGGATTAGAAAGTGTTGATTATGTTGTAATTAATCTGGTTTTCTCCTCAGAAAACTCTGAGTTTTGGGATGCTGACGCCGACGGGGCAGCAGGGTTAGTTTCACCTGAATGAAGACCCGACAAATCATCCACAAGCCTCTTCCTGATGCGATGCTACATTCGTCTTTTAATATGTGTTTAATTATTTTAAGTGGGAAACTAAATCACTGTTAACATACAGCTGTCACAAACCTTATATGTTTTGTTTTCATATCCCTGGTTTTTAAATCTTCTCATATTCCTTTGTTAATGTTTGAAACTTGATAACACACACACACAAATGCAACATTATTCACAAACAATTTGGCACAAGATGGATTTATTTTTATTAGTAAGCTCACATAAATCTGAAAGGGTCACCTGGTCAACTGTGAAACACAGAACTACACACAAGAGGAAAGTTAGTCGTAACAAAACATTTTTTTTGTTTCACTCTGATCTGGTCTTGAAAAACATCTAAGATCCATTAACCAGTTTCAGAGAAGACCCAGTCAGTTGTGTTAGATTTAAAAAGATAATCAGAAAATAAAAGAACAGAAGTCAAAACACTTATAAAAATACTCATTCAGTTTGAGCAAATGGAAATAAATCAGCTTTATGTAGAAGTGTGCTGGGAACATGATGTTGCTTCAGCAGAAATAAAATAAATCTAGATGTTCTTGTGCAAACAATCAATATCCTGATGTTTTGACAACTATTTACTTTCTCAGAGGTAGTTTGTATTAAAAGTTGTGTGTGTGTGTGTGCGTGTGCGTGTGCTCGTGTGTGTGCAAGCGTGTATGTGTGTGTGTGTGCAAGCGTGCATGTGTGTGTGCGTGTGTGTGTGCAAGCGTGCATGTGTGTGTGCGCGCGTGCGTGTGTGTGTGTGTGTGTGTGTGTGTGTGTGTGCAAGCGTGCAAGTGTGTGTGTGCGTGTGTGTGTGTGTGTGTGTGTGTGTGTGTGTGTGTGCAAGCGTGCATGTGTGTGTGTGCGCGTGCGTGTGTGTGTGTGTGTGTGTGTGTGTGTGTGTGTGTGTGTGTGTGTGTGTGCAAGCGTGCATGTGTGTGTGCGCGTGCGTGTGTGTGTGTGTGTGTGCAAGTGTGTGTGTGTGTGTGTGTGTGTGTGTGTGTGTGTGTGTGTGTGTGTGTGTGTGTGTGTGTGTGTGTGTGTGTGTGTGTGTGTGCAAGTGTGCATGTGTGTGTGGGGATTGAGGGATGTTAAAGAATACCATGCTGTGTCTGGGACGATGTGTGTGTTTGTGCAAGGATGCTGCAGGTGATAAACATCTGTAGTGAAATGTCAGAAGTGTTAAATGTCTCTTTTGATTTTGAGATAAAGGCACGTTTGTTTAAACCTCATCTGATTTGTCAACCGGGAAAACCAAAGCTGTTTGTTTCTCGTGTTTTTGTGAATGTGGAACAACAGAATCTGATAAACCTGATAAGTCATGATGGTACCTGTTGATGTTTTCTGATGATGGGTGTATGTGTATACAATTGGAGCTTAAACTAATATTGCATTTTTGTCAGTAGTGTAACTTTCCTTGCTGTGTTTGGGATGCCAGCCAAGCTCCTGGACTAAATAAAAAAAAAGGCTAAAAATCATTGTTGTTGGTGGTGTAAAATTTAGAATAAAGCATTTGTGTAAATTGTTTGGATTGATTTGTTTCTTCTAGATTTTGAAGATAAGTGTTGTTTTGTTTCAAGATGGTTCCACTCATATTGGCTCATCAGTGGCTGATCGAAGCAGAAAAAGTTCCATAAAACTCTGATTTTAAAAGTTTATAGTGATGTGTGCAGAAGGTGTTTTTTACATCGTTTATTCTAGCAGAAACATCCTGATATTCCTGCTACCCGAAAGTACTAAAGCTGCTAATAATGTGTGCAAATATTTGTAAACAGCTCAGACATCAGAAAGTGTTCTCCGTGTAAGTTTTTATAAAATAATTTTTGTATGAACTACTATGCCTCTAAGTTGAGAGAAACATCGTTTGTGTACAACAAGATTGATGAGCTAACGGTTAGTCTGAATGCAGCCTAGCTGCTAGCCCCTCAACCCTGAAATTTGAAAATGGCATTTTCTCATCTTTGGTATGTTCTTACTGTGTTGCTTTTCCAACTGCATTGTTGGTTCTTCTTTAAAACACAGAAACCCTTTTCTGTGTTTTAAAAAAGAACCAACAATGCATGGCATTTTCTCATTCTGAGGCTGACCAGTAAAGCTTCTTCGAGCTATCTGCAACAGGTCACCTTTCCACAGAGACTCACTTGAAATTTTCTCCAAAAATCCCTTTAAAGCTGTTGCTAAGAAACACCAACGGTAAAGGATGGAAAGGTGTGTGTACCGCTAACATAGATTATTCCAAAAATCTCACATTACATCAAGTATTACGTTTACATTTTTGAGTGCAATTTTGAGGTCAGTTCTTTAGATGGATTACTGAACATCGCTCGTGTTTATCAGTCGCCACTGAAGGAGACGAATGTCTCAGGTCTCACTGCTTTTGACTGGCAGCATCTTCACTGGTGCTCATCTGGTCACAGCAGTCCCAGTCCAGGAGGTCTTTAGCTTCAAACCACAGCTGGATCTCCCTTTGAGCCCCCTCCAGCGAGTCACTGGCATGGACCACATTCCTTAAAGTGAACAGGTGTTTTTACTTAATCTCCAAGTCCTCTTAAGGGTTTTTATTTGTTTATGAACCATAGCAAGGTCACGTGACGTCAGGTTACCTGCTGACGTGAATGCTGAAGTCCCCTCTGACGGTTCCTGCCTGAGCCACGGTTGGGTTGGTGGGACCCACCATTGTCCGTGATGTTTGGACAACATTGTGTCCTTCCCACACCTAAAGACAAACGAACATGTGAAACTGATGAAACTACGTAAACCAAACAGCTGAGATAGAAGCCCTCACCATGACAACCACGGGTCCTGAGGTCATGTAACTCTGCAGACTGTGGAAGAAAGGCTTGGTCCTCAGCTCGCGGTAGTGCTCAGACAGCAGATCTTCAGATGCCTTCACAGAAGCAGCAGTTAGAGATCTGACAGCATTCACACCTCCCAAACACTCCCAAACACGTTATGTACCGTCATCATCTTCAGTCCAACTAACTTGAAACCTCGCTGCTCGAAGCGCTGAATGATCCGTCCAACAAGACGGCGCTGAACTCCGTCAGGCTTTACAGCGATCAGGGTCCGCTCCCTCGCATCTGGAAGAGCTGCAGCGAGGAAAGGAGACAGAAAGGACTTAGTACGCGGCTGGAGAGGGGCTCAAGGATTAAAACCCACCTACAGAGCCTCTAAATCACCTCAGGGGTTTTCTTTTTGTCTTTATATGAAATAAATTAAATATTTATATTTAACATAGACAGCTTTTCAGTTGACCTCTGCTGATTTTTGCTGACCTTGGGACACAGTTTAATTGTTCATACCTCTACCGATAAGTACGCAAACAGGTCTTAACTTTCATCACAGGTGATCGTCACAAACTGTAGTTTTCAAACCGTGTTTATTGAAACAATTTATTTAAATTTGACCTCAGACCAGTGGAGAATGCAACCTGCAACTCTATGGAATTTCGACCAAGAACACAAAGCTAACTAAGCCCACATGATCAGCCCTCCGCCACCATGCTGACTGTGGTAAACATCTATTCTCTGATGTCACATTTCTAAAAGACACTGACCCAGATGTTTTGTCTAGCTCAAACTTCCATGCTCATTTAGAAATGAAGATGCTCTTTTCTGCAACCCTTCCAACAACAAAACCAACTCAGTATCTCTCTAATGGTCCTGCGTGAACTTTAACCTTTGACCTGCTGACTGAGGTCTGTAGAGTCCGTTTCCTAACATTCAGTCTGACTTCAGGAAGGTGGGGGATTAAAAATGGATTCCTAAGAAGCTTCCTGAACTTTGTAGACTTGTGAATATTTTTCTCTGTGAAAGGATATTTTTGCTGATGGTCTGAAGAGTTTTACTGAAATGTTAGCTAAAATGAACTATCTTACACTAAGAGCTGAACAAGAAATACATCCAAATAATTATTCTATATTATACCAATCGTATTAATTAGCTTTATAATTATTAGAGAGCCTATAGCCTCCTCCCATTGCGGTGGGCTCACGGGTCCCCTGAGAAAAAAAAATTAAAATATGCACTTTCTTGGCATCAAAATGTGCCTTTAAAATGTTCAGACATCATATCATAAATCCATGATGCCTATCAAACGGGATCAGACCATAGCTTTTATCAGTCCAAAGACACCCATTCATTTATTTGGCAGTAGAGGACCCTTGAGGTAGATGGGCATGACTCAGGCTCCCCATAAGCATTATTCCCTAGTTGACTTGACTATTTATATTGAGTGAATACGCACTGAGTGTGGTGGGCTGATGGTGGCTCAGGGCTTAGGAGTTTACCCTGTGATCAGTGAGTTGCTGGTTCAAACCCAGGCTCCATCAGACAAGTCACCTTCCCTGCTTGCTGCTATGTTGGTTGGAGGGACCAGAGGCACCGCCTCCATCAGTGTGCCCCAGGCAGCTGTGGCTACAGTGGAGCTCATCACCATAGGTGGATGAAGGATTTAATAGAGCTTTTGGAGCTCTCGGACTCAGAAAAGCACTATACACAGAGCAGTCATGGTGAATTTTTTAATCATCCCCTGTCTCCTTCAAATTAAACTGTGCATGGCACTTCAAAATAAAAGCATTAAGAAGAAAATGTGTACATTTCAAAGAAACATGTTTAAAATGTGGCCTATGCAGATCCCAAAACTCTAGATGGATAAGAAGCAACAGCTGCTCCTTTAGCGTTATGTTAACACACACCTGTATGCTCCAGACGAGCAACCTGGCCAAACTCCTGCTTTTATGGTCGCACTGATGCTTACCTCTTCAGTCTGGGCTCTGTTCTTGGGGTGAATTCGCTTTTCTCTGGATTTAAAAGCAAACGTAAAATTGCTTTTTCTTCCGTCAAGTTACAAACCCCGGTCTAAGAAGTCTAACACATTTCTTTAACAACTGTATTTAATTAGATTTTTGTGATCATTTTACAAAGGCTCGTGTGTGTGTGTGTGTGTGTGTGTGTGTGTGTGTGTGTGTGTGTGTGTGTTCTAGCTGCAGCAGGAAGGAGCACATGAATGACTGCACGCGTTCTATTATGTACACACGAGACTCTTCACGAGAGGAAACGAGCCTGCAAGGAAAAGAACGAGGAGATGCGGGTTGGTAGTTTGAATCCACTGATTCTGGAGTGATTTGATCTTTGGCTGAGAGCAGAGCGCACGCGCCTCATGAGAGGTGGTGCCGCATCGCGGTCAGTCACATCATCAATATTTGCGCCTCGGTTCTGGTTCATGATCCTGTCTGTCTGTGTGTGTGTGTGTGTGTGTGTGTGTGTGTGTCCCTGTTCATAGAAAAAGTAAACTTTGCACTTCAGAGACATAAAGTCGTTTTATTTTGTGCCAAAAGTGCCATAAAACCAGCTTTTTAGAAACCAAATAAATCTACTTGAACTGACTTTTTTGTGAGTTTAAAACTAATTTCTCAGTCAGCTGTCCTGATCCACAAAGCTCATGCTGCTCAACCCACTTACTTGCTTTGCTTCTGTCCCAGACCAGTCCGCGTCCACATCGCTGCACGCTCGGAATCAGCCCAGATGGCAGACTGGAACCGGTTACTCGACTCTTCGAGTAGAACAGTTTAACTGAGTGTAAAAGCCGCTGCTGCAGCATGGCCGAGCTTTCCTCTGTCAGCTCTGTGCAGAGTGAAGTCAAACCTCCTAAAAAATACTCACAAGTCATGCCCCCTGTCCCTGTCCCTTGTGTCACTCACATCCAGACATTTAACTCCAGGGATGCCAAACGTTTCTGATCAGCTTTCAGCCATGTTTAAATCAGCTCTGATCAGAAGAGGCGTTAAGAGCTCGGAGCTTTTTTACCATCTGTCTGAAGTCAATCACATCCCCATTTATCAATCTTCTGTTTGTACTATCTGAAAGTTGTCATGTGACTGAGAATCAATCAGTTATCAGCTTCTTTCTGCTGTGCTTTAAGCTCTTAGAGAAACGAACACCACTAAGGCTAAATTAGATGTTAGATTAAAGATCAGAGATGATGTTCAAAGGTGATTTTTCAGCCATTCACACACTAAAAAGTCAGATTTGTCAACAAAGGAAATAATTAAGGCCAAAGCAGCCAAACATCAAAGCTGAGAAGTGCTGTCACATCTGTTGTTTCCTCTGGAATAATAAAATTAACATGACAGAAGATGGTTTTGCTTTATTAACCTGGAGTTTTGTTAGAGATCCCAGACAAGAGTCTGTATAAAATAGAATTTTTTGTTAACAAAGCTAAACACCCATAACTGAAACAAGAGTAAGCTAGAAACAAGAAGTGAACTCAATTTGCCTCCACCTGACGACCTGCAGACAAGAAAACTCACTTCCCTTCCAGGCTTCCATGCCTGCTATGGGAACCGAGCTGTTCTCAGCTCGGCACCATTCTTGAAACACCGATCTGTGGACCGGGGAGACCTTCGACCAAAGGCACCAACTGTACCATTGATGCTCTTTAACATGTCAAAAGTGTGCTTGTGGCCGTGACGCGTTGAACTATCTCCACTAACATCTGACACACAGATAATGCATTGGATTTTTCCAGCTTTGAAAAGTAACACTTATCTTGTTGCAGACTTCAAATTATATTTTGTTACATTCTGGTTTTGGTTCCAACTTTTAACCTCTTAATGTGATCATACAGGTCAGTTCTAACTGAGAACAAAAATGTTCTTTAATCTGTTTTTTAGCAGATTTGACTACCCCCTCCCCCTCCCCCTGAAAAGAAAGAAAAGACAGAAAACAATCTTTTATATAGCACATCTCAAGATAAAAATCACAAGATGCTTCACAAAAAAAAAAAAAGAAAAATTTCAAAAAAATGATTAGAAATATGCTGCAACAGGTACCACCAACTCCACCATCTCCCAACCACCTCCACTCAGCAGCAAATCTCCCCCTACCTCCAAATTTCACATTATTCAACAGCAGCATCCCAGGGAACCAGAGCACTACAGACCAGTTGCCTTGGCCTCCCATCTGATGAAGACCATGGGAAAAACTCTTCCTCACCCATCTACGTTCAGTTGCGAGTTCGGAAATAGACCCACTGCAATTTGCATATAAACCAAACATAGGGGTGGAGGATGCGCTCATCTACCTCCAGCACCAGGCGCGGACTCACCTCGAGATGCAAAAGAGCACTGTGAGAATCATGTTCTTCGACTTCAAGTTCCTCCAACACCATCCAGCCATGTCTACTGCAGCAGGAGATGAGGCGTGCAGGAGTGGACGAGCGTCTGACTGCTTGGACAACTACCTCACCAACAGGTCACAGTACGTGAGGCTGCACAACTGTACATCTGAGCTGGTTGTGTGCAGTACTGGAGCTCTGCAGAGTACGATGCTCTCTCCCTTTCGCTTCATCTTCTACACCTCGGACTTCACCTACACCAGCAGCTGTCACCTCCAGAGGTTCTCTGGTGACTCGGCCATTGTCGACCGTGTCTGAGGGGAATGACCTTGAGTACAGGTCAGTCATCAGGGACTTTGTGGACTGGTGTGAGCGTGACCACCTTCGCTTTAGCACCAGTAAAACAAAGGAAATGGTGACTGACTTCTATAGAAACACTCCCCCTCACTCACCATTAAACATCCAGGGAGCAGACGTTGAGGTGGTGGATACCTTTAAGTTCCTGGGTGTTCACCTCAACAGTAAACTGAACTGGTCCAACAACACAGATTCTCTGTATAAAAAGGGCCAAAGCTGCCTCCACCTCCTCAGGAGGCTGAGGTCCTTCGGAGTTAATTCCCAGCTGCTAAAATCCTTTTATCCCTCTGTGGTTGGCTCTGTTATCCACTCTGCTGGAGTCTGTTGGGATGCTGGCAGCTCTGACCAAGACAGGAAGAGACTGAACAAGGTTGCTCATAAAGCTAGCTTGGTTCTGGGCAGTCCACTGGATTCAGTTAAGGAGATGTGTGAAAGGAGGATGCTGGGGAAGATGACCAAATTGATTTGCCACTTGCTCGGAGGGCAGGAGGCCATCTGTCTGCATTGTTGGACTGTCTGGAGGTGTCCTGCTTTAAATCAAGATCAAGTAGGACAGGGCCTTCTCAGTGTGGAACAAGCTCCCCCTTACAGTGAAGCACGTGCCTTCTCTTCACGATTTTAAATCACGTCTTAAAACCCACTTTTATCTGCTAGCTTACCCCCAACCCCAACACTGGCTTTTATATTTTTATAATTTGTATCACAGTTTTTAATTGCTTTCGTCTGTTTTTCCTTTTACTGATTTTTATTCAATATGTTGTTTTTATTACTACTCTGCTTTTTCTGTCCTGTTCAGCTCCTTGGGCCTCCGCTAATGTGGTAGAAGGTGCTTTATAAATTAACAAAAAGAAAATTGAATTGACCTCCATCTAAAAAAATAATAAAAAACCTCCCACCCACTGTGGAGACCATGGACAGCTCCTTCAGAGGCAGAGACATCCCAGACGTAAAACCGAATGCTACCGTAGATCTTTCATCCCTTCTGCAGTTTAAGATGTACTGGCATCCTGGTACACTATAACATCAATGCAATACTTTGTATGTGTTAAATACCTTTAACAGATTGCTGGATGGCACAGCCTTTTATCCCAGGTGTGGCTCATTGGAGGGATTCAAGTCAGCTGTGCTCATCAGCAGCCTGGAGGAGAGGAGGAGGAGGGGCAGTCTGGTCTGATCACTGGGGCTGGGTGATCCTGGCTCCTGGATTACAGCAGCCATTACCGTGCTGCTGTAACTAGTGAATTTCCCCACTGTGGGATCAATAAAGTCTATTCTATTCTAGATTGGACATTTTAAGGCAAATGTTAAAGGAATCCAAAAACTAAATCTCTTAAACATTTATGAGGTCAGGTTGGTGACCATCACAGAAAACAAATGGATCAAAGCATTAGCATTTTGAGATCATTTAGGTGGATGGACCAGGAACACAAACACAACATGAGAAGTTTGATACTTCCAACATGTTCCAGGAAAATAAACAAATGCAGCTCCTTCAGTCCTTTTGTATGTCAGATTTCATGATATCAGACCAGTAGCTGTTGATCTTGTCAGTTTTCAGAAACAAACAAACAAACAAAAAAGACCCACATGTTTATTTAAAAATGCAGTTTATTAAGCAGATTTTTCTCATTTTCATCATGGAATGATATGAAAGATCTTAAGTTGAAAGTTCGTCTCCTTTGGAGATGAAAAAAAAAGGCAAAATTGAATAAAAGCAGAGATTTAAAAAACTCTAAATGAGTTGAAAGTGCTCAGTCCCAGCCCAGCTTGGTTTGTGGCGGCGTGGGAGGGAGGGCCTGGCTCAGACAGCTCCAGGTCTGGGCAGACACACGTTGCAGACCAGGTACACATTTCTCACCAGATCTTAACTGGCAAGACGATAAGGAGGACACGATTTTGAAAAAAAAAAAAAATGTGCCAACCTTTTACAGTAGAAACAAAAATAAAAACATCAGCAGCAGCAGCATGCTCACTCTCCAATCTCTCAAACCATGTGTAGCTCCGAGTGGAGTAAAGCTGAAGTGGAGGAGCGTTGGTCAGCACAGGCAGTCTCTAAAGATCTCCTCGGACACGGGGAGCGCTTCCAGCTGTCATGCTGCTATAGCTTGATGGTGCCGGTGGGCAAGCTACTATTACACAGTCTGTAGTAGCGAAGATCATTCACTAATCTCTGTACGCTTTGAGTGAAGGAAGGCAAGTCCTAGAGACAAGGAAAGGAAATGCATTCATTTCTCGGACTTGATGCAACAGAAGTGATGACAGACCTCCAACACATTTAGTCCCACTAATCAAGTAAAAACAGATGCTAGGAGTTTAAATAACCAACCATTTACTGTGCTGCCAGTGAATTCTACTTAATCATAGACAATACAACTAATCAATTCATTAATACATATTTATTAATAGAAAGCTGCATCCTATTTCTGTCACCAATGAAATAAAGCTTGAAAGAAGTCAATATTTTGCTAGTTGCTAATGAACATAGTAATAATCTTGCTCTGTTGTAGCTTTCAACGTCTTGTTCCCCAGATGCTCACAAAGGCAGTATGTTAATGCCGTCTCATTTAAAGCTGCAATGGCATATCTGCAGAACAAGCATTTAAATACAAACATGGTTCCAGAACTCTCACTCCTCAGGTCAGCCATCATCCCTAGGCCACGCCCCCCGATACAGCCACCGCGTTGCCAGAATAAAGGAGATAGCGCTAAACACCAGTCACCCTTTTCTAGGTCCAAACATCTTTTGTTGTCCGTGACTTCAAATGGTGCTTCTCTTTTTGGGGCTTGGGCAGTTTGTCCTGAAGTTCCAGCAACCGGTTGTTTATCCTTGATATTACCGAGTGGAGAACCTCTCACACCAGTGGTGTTCTGTTGGTACATGAGCGAGCGCGTAGTACTGTATGGAGGGCCCAGGGAAGTGCAGCTAATCGGTGAGACAGACAACCGGATGGTCCAATCTTTGGTTTTCAGACCGAGCCATGTTATTGGTTTGACACACATGAACTATGTTGTGCGGTCGTGCTTTTTTAATCTACGCCATTTGGCTAGAATTAAGCCTCTACGATCGAGAGCTCATCTGGAGTCTGTCATTCATGCCTTGGTCCTCTCTAGAAAGGACTACAGTAATGCTCTATGTGCCGGCCTAAGTCAGGGTGCGGTGGCCCGGTTAGTTAGTCCAAAACTCTGCCGCTAGGTTCCTGACAGGCACCACGCGCAGGGAGCACATTACTCCAGTACTGGATTCTCTGGACTGGCTCCCTGTGCACTTCAGGGTGAAATTCAAAGTGTTAACTTTGGTGTTTAAAGCTCTTCAGGGGACTGCTCCTCTGTACCTGGAGAGACTTTTGAACAGGCATGCTCCATCAAGAGCCCTCCGTTCAGCTGATAGGGAATTGTTGGTGGTTCCGTGTTCCCTGTGTAGGTCACGGGGGATCCCGCATTCTCAGTGTTGGCTCCGAGGCTGTGGAATGAACTGCCTTTAACCGTGCACCAGTCACCCTCTTTACTGATTGTTAAGTCCCGTCTGAAGATGCGTGTCAAAGTTATGGCTTTCCAACAGCAGATGTCGTAGTGTGGCTTCATTGTCCAGCACGTAATGTGGCCTTTTTATTGTGTTGAATGCTTTTTATGGTTGTTTTATAATGTTTTTACATGTGTTTCTTATTGCTTCTTGTATTGTTTAGCACCTTGGGCTTCCGATAAGGTTGCGGAAGGGCCTTTACAAATAAAGTGAAATGAAAATGAAATTGGCTGACATTTTTAGACAAATGCGAGAAAACAACTTCATTTAATCACAACAATATATTTTAGACTGATATATCGAGTCAATATTTGTCCTCACTAAAGCCGGTTTAAAGTCAGGTGCATCGTCGGGCAGCCCGATGCTGTTGCAGAATTTAAAGTTAATGTAGTTTTACTTTCACTAATAACATCTGCATAATGAACATCCTAAATTAACTTTATTTAGGTGTCTGACTTTAACACTGAGCAGTGGACAAAGTTCAGATTCAACAGTTAGTAAAGTTCAAAAACTGATTCAGCTTTAGAAATTTTGTGCAATTGATGTTATTAGTGACATTTAAGCGTAGAAATAAGGTGGGGAATGTCTAAATATTGGCCATGAATATCAGTCCATAAAAACCGGCAGGACCATGTCTCCTACATATTGGCATCGATATCGGCAATAGAAAAACTAATAGCGGCTGACCGCTAATCCCAACATTATGAATGTAGTTTCACTTCACAAAACTACAATCCACATCGGTTCACGAGGGTCTGAATGAAATCCCGCTGTTAGGAGCTCAAACATCAGTTCTTACCTGTTCAAGCTTGAAGTTGCGAGCGAGAACAGCTCTCTGATTGGTGTCCACACCGTGGCAGTTATTTAGGAACTCTGGCATGAAAACCGAGTAAAAAGCATCGAAGTCGACAGAGGCCATGTTGTAAATGGCGAGGGTGATTTCCTCCTGAAGGAGATCGTGGCTTTTGTGCAGAAGGACCTGCAGCAGCACGTTGATGAAGTGGAACAGCATGGAGGTCCTGAAAAGCTTCTGATGAACAAAGACAACAGAAATGTTTAGTAAATGGGCTTAAAACTTTGGAAAAGTTTGCATTAGTATCAGGAATCGTTCAGATTTTGACCATGATGTAGAAAATCTTTTTAGCTTTTACTATTTTTTCTTTATTCTGCTATGTGTGACTCAGCATTAAAACCCACATCAGGGTTTTTGCAGCATCATGCAAAAGGCCGTGACCACTTCAAGTGCAAATAAACAAATTAGGACTAATCAGACAGGCATGATGTTATTGCGTCTATTTCAGACATTAAGAAATGTCCATTATGTTGATTATTATCTGACATCAAAGCGTTTTATAAAGGAACTTGTCAAACTTTGTTGAACCCACTAAACTCTTGAACTTCATTGACCACATCTAGACGATACTGGTCTGTCCATTTAGCCCCAAGTGAACTTACTCTTGAATACAACTTGTGCTTGCTGTTTAGAGACTCCAAATATGACAGATTCTGCTTGAAGATGTTGAGGTCAGGCTGCAGGAACGACTGTCCAAAAGCCTGAAAACAGAACAAGTCAGAAAACAAAGCAGCTGCAAAAGCAAAAGGCCTGATTGGTTACTTGTAAAACATGTACAATAGACTTAGTGTATTTTGTTCACTCTTTTACTTTTAAACGTTAATTATTGACCTGAAAGCCAAAACCAAAGCGCGGTACCTGCATGGCAGCTGTGAACTGGGCCTCGTTCTCCATGGTGTCTTCAGCAGCTCCTCTTTGGACGCTTGTTAACACTGAGGTTTTGAAGAAGTACCTCCAGTTTTGGTGAAGTATTTGGTATAACAACTCAAACATTTCTGATTTGACATCTGGAGACGACCGCTGTGAGGCAAAACAACAGGAACAAACTATTAATAAGTTCATACTCATTAACTAATTAAACATTTTAATGAATTGTATTGAGTAGATGTTTCTCATTTACATAAAACACACACAAAAAAACCAACAAGGTCTTTTCAACTATAGGAAATGCTTGTTTCAGCTTCTGCGTGGTGGTTTTTGCTCCACAGTGACACCTACTGGTGAGGGAGTGCAGTCTAGGACTTTAGAATTAGATTTAAAGAGTATGTAAACCCCCAAATTACTTTTTTTGCTTATAAACTGTATAACTGGGTCTTAACAAATGCAATCTTTCTGTTCCATGTTTTTTGTCATGTTTGTGTAAACTTGATTAATCTAGAATCTACGTCTAAAAACGCCTTAGTGCTGCCCCCTGTGGGTTGAAAAGCGGCTACTGCATTTTAAACTTGTGATTGACCGGGGCGAGAACAATTTCACGTCATCGGTACAGTCTCCTCCCACTCCCCTCCCTCACAGGATGGAAACTCCCCACACTTGGCCATGCTACTCTCGGACTCCTAGCAAAGCCCACTTTCACAGCATTTTTCAAATCTTGACTGAGGTGGAGTTGGGTTTTCTGGTGGTGTGCAGCCCTCTAGCTGACATTTCTTGTAAAAACTGCAATTTAAATATTATTCACAATTATCTTCAAATGAAGCTTCAGCACAATATTCACAATATACAGTAAATTCTGTAAACATGACAGGAAATTACATCATATCATGTAAACATTAAATGCTATTAGTCTAATAATGCAAAAAGGAAACCTAGAGGTAAGAATTGCTTTCAGATGTATTTATTAAGAAAAAACATGCTTGGAGAGTTTCCTCTGTATAATTTTACTAAATGACTTCTCCTACGAAAACACAACTGAAGTGATTACATGTAACCGTATGAAGCCAGAACACAGGAAGGTTGTGTGATGTTGCAGATTCACACATGCTGATCACACCCAGGTGACAGGATGATAAAGGACAACGGCACCAACCCACCTCTGCCACTACTGGGTAAACCTGCTCCATGCACAGAGACAGGATGCTGGGTAGGAAGGGTTTGAAAGCTTGACCCGGTTCTTGCACCACAACCTGCAGGATCTTCAGAAACTTCTGCACCACTCTGCAGCCGGCGCTGCCTTCTTCTAAAATACTGGCTGCAAGCTGTTCCCTGAAGCAAAATAAGAGAGCATGATTCGGCATATCAGATGGAAGATTATGCCCCAGTATTGTTATAATAATAAATAAATACATAGAATAAATCAGAGTCCTCTCTTACCTTGTGAACATGCTGAGGAAAGTGTGGATGATCTGTGCAGTGAAGGCGACACCCATCTGGACTCTCAGTGCTTGGAACAACGTCAGGAAGAAGGCTAACATCTCATCTGTCACATCTGAGGACGAGAAGTGAAGATTAGTTTTGCATTCAAGTCCCTAATTTAGACTCAAGCTGGAGCGACAGACTCAACCATCAGCTGACCTGACTGCTGAATAAAAACTGGGAACAGGTTGAGCGACACTTGGACAGACTCCTGAAGACTTTGGTAGCAGATCTGTCGTGATTTGGTGGATTCACTAGAGATGCCGTCAACCAGATCTCTGAGCACAGGCAGGGTCTGCTGTATCACCGCTTTCACTGCAGCACGAACAAAAGACAGCATAAAGAAGAATTAAACAAAGTTGGCGTAAAACAAACAAACACATAAAAGGACAACTAACCGTTATCCAGAACAGGTTGCCGCGGCGATATATCCGCAGTTGCTCTTAAGATGCGGTATTCCCTTGTGAGAGCAGAGAGAAGGCTGGTGTGGCTGTTGGAGCGGGTCTGCCACTGCTGCTCAGTCTCCGGCAGGTTTGGCCATGGGAGCAGCAGCATGTTGGATAAAGCTCTACATACAAGTATGTGCGCCTGTGTGACAAGAAATATTTAAAAATACATGGTCACATAAATAAAAACAAACAAAAAACCCCCAAAAATAAAACAGATAAAAGCATCAGTCTACCTCTTGGGGAAGTCTGCTCCGGTGATTTTCTGTTGTAATCAGGTTGAAGATGTTCTGGACAGCTGGCAAAGTGACCAAGAACACCGGCCGCACCGTGGATGTTATGGAAACCATCAGATGGCACGAGGAGAGGAGCAACTTTTCTGGTACCTGCACATAAAAACACAAGTTAAATGTCAGACGATAAAAAATAAAGGATTCAGCATCTTGTTAATATTCCTATGAGAAGCCACTCAACCAACAGCACCGAGGACTCAAACATCTCACCGTGCTTCTGAAGGAGATGAAGGTTGTGGTTTAAGTTTGGGCAAGAGGCAGCAGACCTGTGTTGGAGCTGCTGTTGGTCAGAGAGCAGCCCCAGCTAAATAATCTTCATTTGATTTAGCATTAGCACCATTTATGAGCTTCAGCCTCAGTTGTAGGTCATCTCAGAGCTACGACAGAGGATGACGCGGTCCCACGCTCTGGTTCTGGCATTTTAAAAGAACAAATGCAGAGGGAACTGGAAAAGGGTTCTGTGGTTCAAATTAACCTTGTGTGTGTGTGTGTGTGTGTGTGTCACACACAGTAGCATCATTACAGCTAATTCACCTTAAACTGTATAACTTCACTTCAGCACGTTAACCAACACATGTCCAACCAGGAAGTGAAGAAAAGAACCAAAACAAACAAACATCTGCCAACACAAGTCGCAGGTTTGAAAAACTAGTGAACAGTTTCAACTTGAAACCTCCTCCTTACATCGTCGTTGCAACACAAAACTATCACCCGTCATCCGATCAGGTCTCATATTTAACACAGGATAAAAAAAGCCCAAATCATCATAATAATTCCTGAGAATTATAATCACATCTTTTCATTCGGGAGGAACACGAGACATAGATAATTGATTTAAGGACTAATGAGCTGCTGATGTTTGCTCTTCCTGCACATCATTTAGCCAGCCGAATGTCTTTGGTTTCCTCATTTCTCTTCTTGTTTCCTTTTCCTGCTAAGCAATGGTGTGTTTAAATGTTCACCACCAGCTAATGACATTTTAGTTTTATAACACTGATGTCTTTAGGTGACAGACCCATAAAACTGATTCTGACAAAGATTCAGCTGAGTAAAGAGTCAAAGTTGCCAAAAGACTCGAAACTCTGAATCTAGATGTTTTGTGTGATTCCCTGAAACTTTTTGTTTAAACTTTTACACCCAAACGAATGCCAACAACAAAGTTTCCAATCAAATGTGGAATATATCCAGTTGACAAATGACCAGAGACCTGCTCTGAATACAAATTTTAATGTGGACGCCTTTTGGTGCTGATCAGTGTCATCACGAAGCAGACACAATCGTAGACATATAGAATTCTTTGCGTCTATGATTTTATGTCTATGGCTGCTATAAGCTGACGTCTTTGCAAGGAGGCGGCGGCTGAGAGGACATGGCCACCGCATCTCCCGGTCACTTCCCCTCTCAGACATTTCCTGGAACTCCTGTAGTGGAAACACGACTAGTGATGTGCAAGAAAACATGCACATTTTCTTTTGGAGTCACGGTAAATCAATACAACACTTCAATGGGAGGGTTTACATGTGTCAGGGTCATAAAGGGCAAACCAAATGTTACATCTATAAAATGTTTCCCATCAAAAAGTTTTCTTTATTGTGCCTCAGTCTGTTCATAAATGATCCAAACTGTATCTGCTGTTGGGTCTGAAGTTATCACACGTTTCTCCCACTTTGATTCACAAAAGCCAAACTGAAGGAGGTCTCAGAATACAGAGAGAACTTGACAGTTTTGCTTGCTTTTAGCACCCTTTAGTGTCGGTTATTAATTCTCTGTGGTCAAACCAAAATGAAACCTATATTCTCGCTGTGCGTCGGACTTTTTAACACCTTAATCTAACAGCTGGTTTCTACAGAAGTGATTCATCACTAAATTAAACAGATGAGCTGTGTTCATGATCTAAAACGTGTAGTAAATGTGCCGGAAGCAGACTGCAGCAACAGGCAAGTCTAACAAGAGGCGGCCTGCTAGTCTGAAGTTGCAAGTGCAGTATTCTGGCCTCAAGATGCAGTGAGGTCTTCGTTAACCCTGTAAAGGGTCATTTTAGCACAGACTGGCAGAGAAAATTTATTTAAAATTATGAAAAAGTTGGAAAGTACGACTTTATATTGCAGTCGCTCACATGAGGAAACAAACAGCCCTCACAAACATTTCCAGACATTTTGCAAACGCAGTTTATAATTTGTGTTTAACCTTTGCAGCTCAGTGAGAAGATGGCTTCAGCCGTTCAGATGTGAACTGTAAAACCTGCATCCTTTTGTTAATGCACAAGTGAAATGTTTTAACAATAATTAATATTTAAGTAACCGGTTTATACTGTATAATGTAAAATCAGACCAGTTTAGATCCCTAATCTAAAAGTTTAGGGAATCTGAAACATTTCCTTGGTGAGCTTATGTTGAACTGCACCGCCATGACTGTCACCAGCATGCAGGTACAGAATGAAACAGTCTACCTTGGTTGTGATGAGCGGACTGCAAGCATCCACTGCAGAAGTGATGAGGTTAATGAACTGGCTCTGGTTGTGGCTGAGGGTTTCGCTGTAGAACTGTGCGAGCCAGTGAGAGTAGGCTTGTAAAGCAGCGAGGGCCTGAGCGTGTCTGTAACAAACACAAAACTATTCACCACCTGACACTGGTTCTTACGGTTACATTTTCCTCTGTTTCCACTCTTTCCTTCCTCTACACACAGAGTTTCGTAACCAAACAGCTTTTTGTCAAATAAACCTTTAGGATTTAATTTTTGTTTGGACATGGGATACTCACACGTCGATGAGGTCAGGCTTCAGCACAGAAGGCACAGCCGTCTCCAGGTCATACAGGCTGGTCTGAGAGCCATAGCAAGTCACTTCAACCAGCCTGGGAGAACAAATACTTGTTTTACTTCCTTCTTGCAACCACAGTGATCCAGTGTGATAAATACTTCTATCTTGGTTGTGACTTTCTTTACCGTCTGTAGGCATTTCTCTTTGTTTTTAACTATCATTCAGTCTCGGCTGACTGTGGGTTTAGCCTGAGTTGCTGCTGTCAACTCGGAGTATTGAGCTCCGTGTCGGACTAGAACTACATGGAGACAGATGATTTGTTCTAGCATTACCTGTCGCTCTGACAACAATCTGCTACTCACAGTCGCTAGGTCTCGTTTAAAGACGAGAGGAGACGGGGCTTTCTCTGTGGCGAGCCCCAAACTCTGGAATGAGTTAGTTTAGTTTAGTTTTATTTGTCATATGCAAGTTAGCACAGGGTCGACATTGCAATGAAATGTGTTTGACGAGCAGCGGTCTCTCAGCAGCATAATACAATAGAAAAAAAAGAAGGTATAATACAGTAAAAGCAAAATATTAGAGAGTCATGCTAAAAGTAAAAGCTTACTAAATAGATAAGTAAGTATAGATGACTAAATATAAATATATCTAAAAAAAAAAAGTGAGTAGTAACATTAAAATGAAGTAACCAGTGCAGATTAAATTTTACTTGTGGAGCTGCAGGGTAACATCTGTATCCTGTGTTGTGTGTGTTTAAGTGTGTGTTTAAGTGTGTGTTTAAGTGTAATGGTTGAGGTGTCATATGGCTTGGTGGTAGAAACTGTTTTTAAGTCTCGTAGTCCGAGCAGGCAGACTCCTGTAACGCCTGCCAGATGGTAACGGGGAGAACAGCTGATGCGCTGGGTGGCTGTGGTCCTTGATGATGCTGTGTGCTTTCCAGAGGCATCGCTGATGTGCATGCTTCACCATCAGCGACAGTTTTTACGATCAAGCTAAAGACTTTTTTATTTGATCTGGCCTTTACACAAGGCCGTTAGTCTGCTTGCGTGTTACATCCACCAGTTATGCCCGGAGGCCTGGAAGGCCCCGCCGTGTGGTTACAGCTCTGGTTCCGGGAGACGTTTGTTCAGGACCATGGACAGCACCGTACTAGAGCTCTGACGGACCACGGCTGTGCGTAGTTACCCGAAAGCCTGATTCATGCTTCTCCGTCTGCGTCAGTGCGGAGACACGCAACGTCCTTGCGGGCCTGCTGGAGAGCTACGCAAGAACGGACGGAGTCAAGCTCTCTTTTCTAAACATCCGTCAGTCGAGACGGACAACGCAAGCTTGTGATTGGTCAGGACGCTGCTGTTGTCTACAGCGCCGCCATCGCGCTCTCAAAAACATAAAGAGAGCCGAGGATAACAAGCGGTAGACACGGAGCAGCTTGAAGAATACCTCGCGAAAAAACTCTAAAAACATGAATGTTTAATTCCCCCGTGACTGGAGGAGTGAAACGATGCGCAGCAAGCGTTTTATTCGTGGACGGAAATGACAGGAAACGTGGGTTTAGAGGTGGCGAGTGCATGAAGAGGTGGAGGAGAATGAGAGACAAATTTGTCTGTGTTAAAAGTCTCTTATATACACAAAAAAACACAATATAAACACACTATCTTGGACCGATACATGACAGGATACCACAGAACAGCGTTACGCCCTCTGTGGTCCTGCCGGGCAATTGCTTTGCAACACTCTCCAGGAGACGGAGAAGAATGAGAGCAAAACGCTTCCGTCAATCCGTGCGTGTCTGTCCCTTGCAGAGCTGACGGAGAAGCATGAATAAGGCTTAATGAGGATGCCAACAAAAGCAGATGTGGAGGCTGGACTGGTAAACTGAGAGGAGACGAGAACTGAGGAAGGAGAGTACCTTCTGGGAGACGGATCGGATTAACTGGATACGGGTGGAGTTACAAGTTGACCTGAACCCTGACGGGACTCCAACGCTCATCCCTGAGCTGAACGGGAAGCCCCCTGTTTCCTGTGTGTGGCAACGACACCCCCAGAGAAAAGTTTCATGATGATGAGTATTTGCTTTCCTGGGTTCTAATGGAATGTGTTAGGGATTATGGGTTTTTTTATGTGTGATACTGCTGACTGGTTTTAAGCCCCGGCTGTGTGCTGGTGGACTGAGCTAAATAACTCCCAGTGTCGTATCTCTCGCTCATTTGATATATATTTAAAAAAACCATGTGGTGTTCTGACCGTGGTTGGTTTTAAGGAAAGTTCTCTCTCTCGTGGATTTTAAAAGGACACAGTGTTTTGAGGTCGTGCTTCCTTCTCCCCTTTGGTTTAGCCGTTTTAGTTACCTTAAGCTCCTGCCTGTTGATTTCTGTTCATTAAAAGACTGTTTATTGTTTACTAACTGTTTGACCCTTCCCCTGAGTTTCAGGCAGATTTTTGGTTGTTCCCTCACCGGGTGCGTACGCAGGAGACCCGCCGGAAGAGATTAAAAATAAAAACAGTTTAAATGACCTTAACTGAGTTGCTTTGTGTTATGTTTCAACCCCATACCCTCCTGGACTTGAGGGGGTTGTAGCATTGTGTTTCTTTTTAATTGTGATTTGTATGTCGTTTTTACCGTTTTTATTCTGTTTAATCCTCGTCTCATTAATCACTGATATATGTCAGTACAGCGCTTTGTTGTCACCCCTGTGCCTGAAAGGTGCTTTAGAAATAAAGATTGAGTTGAGAAAAACTGAAAGAGAAAAGTTTGTTTCGGCAAATTAGATTTGTAGAGTTGAACGTAGCTCTACCTTTTCGATCAGGTTAAATAGCAGATTTATTACAAGTGTCTGTTGCAGTTTAAAAAACCGTCCACACTGCAGACATTTTTGCTGTCCTGAGGCAAAATGTTAGCTTTGCATTAGCCTGAGAGCTAACAGCTACATGTTATTGTGTCTGAATCTCCACCTGTCCGATTCCAGATCCTACCAAAATGACGGGATCAGATTGAAGCATCCCTAATTTTAAACACACAGAAGTGTTGAGGTGTAATCAGACCACTGACCTCTCCACCACGGCCAGAGCATCGCTGAAACGTGCAGCAAAAACCTCTCCTATGAAATGTTCAGCCAAGCGCCCGACAGCTTGAAGCAACGAGCTGAGATCCCTGAGAGAACAGTGAAGGCGACGACAGTCGTTCTCCGCTGTGATGTTGAGTCTCCGACCTACAACACAAAACCAAAAAAAATATCACGAAACACTCAAATCAGACGTATAGAATTGATTCATGAGCATCTCTTTGCATGGACTTACTTGAACTGGTGGTGACTACAAACTGACGCAAACCCAAATAAACGTCCAAGTTTTCTTGGAGCACTGGAAACTTGAAACAAAGGAGACGAGAACACAAATGAGAACCAAAAACCTTTAAATGATCAAAATCAATAGAAAGATTTGTTTTTTTTAGATGCTCTCATCTCATTTGGGTAGAGACGCATCAAACTCAGCAGATAAAAAACACATGATGAGGACCGCGAGGAATTAAAAGAAGAAAGAAACAAAACTGTCCTAAAACTTCAAAGCTGTGGAGCAACATGTGTCTGAAGACGAGTGTGATCTTAGAGGAAGTGGGTTCAAACAGGAACCAATTCGGAGTTGACAGATGTTCCGTGTTTTGAAAGTTACGATGAGAAATCCACTTTAGTCTTGGATGTGTTTAGACTAGTCGTTACATCAGCTACAACAAAAAAACTCTCAAAAACGAGGCTGGTCAGGCAGCTATAAACAAAAAACAATAACTTTAACGAGAAAACAAACATCAAAAAGGCCCAAAAGTGTCTTTAATGAAACCAAATCAACATAAAAAACGTAAGAATGTACAAATTTAGTTTCACACCATCTGAAGCTGGTTTTAGTCTTTACTAATGATAAAGCTGGAGGATGTTTTCATACCAAGATAAAATAAACAAAGTTAATTAAATTTTTTTTACACTTTGATGGTTAAAATGCATTAAGCAAAATGAACCATTTTTCAAAATAAAAGGTTCAAGAACTATAAGTAATCTTTACATTTTTACTGAAGCTTATCAATAAGCTTATGGAATGAATTAGTATCTTACCAGAGTAGAGAATGCATGGGATGGGAGCAGCTCCATCACCTTGGCAACCACCTCCAGACTCTGACGTAGGTACCTTTGCCACTCAGTCTGTTGCTAGTTACCAAAAGAAGGATAATATTCATGCTTTGCAGTGATGGGTGCGCCTCTTTTGAATCCATCAGTTATAAAATAGTTATCTAAAATAACTGTAAACACTGTTTTAAACTAAGTGTTGTAATATGGTGAATTATCTTTAAGATACAATGAAGAAATTATAATTTTTTAATTATTTTAGGTAAATGGTTCTTACATCATCATCCAGAGTCTCATCATCCAGCTCCTCCAACTGGGCTTGGTTGTATCTGAACTGAATGCGATTCAGAACTTCTCTCAAAAGAAGAACCAAGGCATCTTTGTACCTGTTCAACCACGAATGGTCATTTCACACAAAACAACAACAACAAAAACACAACAGCTATGATTTCTACACATTCACCATTTGGGTTGTGTGACTGTTCCGATTCTGAAAACCAGCCTTAGTAAACGTACCTGTTCAGAACACTTTCTCTGTCTGGAAGCCTACTTTTGATTTTGTTTGTTAGAAAATCCAGAAACACACTCCAGATATCCAAGCAAGCAAAGTATCCCTCATGAGTAGGCTGAAAATTAGGCAAGAAGGAGGTTTGCATGAAACTCTCAGCATTTAACAATTTTCTAGATGAATTAGCATCAAGATTAAACTTACCTGGTTGAAGGTGTATTTGAAAAGCAACGCGAGAAGCTCCACGATGGGAAACTGGGGGCTCGACTCGATCCTTCTCAGGTGAACGCTGACAAACAGGCGCAGAAAATCTGTAAACTTTTCCAAGTAACTGCAAAGTGAGAGAGAAATCATCAATGCTGAACTTGTTCCTCGCCGTCAGGATTTATTTCATAGTCTAAACTGGTCATGGCCATTTTAATTTTCCTAAAATAAACCCAAACTGACCCGTTAGCTTGACCACATGCTGCAGTTTCCCTGGGCTAATTGATTTGGGAACGCCATTTCCAATCTGCTGGAATTATCTGGATTTTTCTCTCTTCTAAGATGTGTTTTATTAAAAAAATTAAGACATTAAATTTTGTCCAGGCATTATTTTTGATGCACTGTTCTTTCTTTGTTCGGTACAAAAAGTTCAGCAAACAAGTTCCTAAAATCTGTGGGTTAAAATATAAACAGTGACAGAGTAAAACTCAAGCAGCTGCGCCACCAACCCTGCAGAACGCCATAAGTAACAACTATTTCCAGCTGAACTACAGGTATGGGATCAGTATCAACAAACAACGTGTCATTTACATCTTAAGAGTTCATTTATGTTTCTTAATAAAGTCGGTAATTCAAAAAGGGTTCAAATGAAGGCAACGGGACTTCTTTGGTTTCTTGGTGAGGTTTCACTTCTCATCCGAGGCGCTTTGTCAATTTTGACTGGAATATGGGAGGGTCAAGCTTAGAAACAAAGATTCTAACACAATAGGACCTATTGACATCAATGACTCCTCCGGGGAATGGAGGAGGGTTATTCATAGGTAGTTTTCAGCTCATTGAGCAACGACAGAAAGCTACATTTTGTAAGCTTGACTCTCCCTTATGTCAGTCAGAATTGACAAAGCTTCTTGGATGAGAAGCAAAACGTCTTCAAGAAACCAACGAAGTCCAGTGGACCAGGAAGAAAGTTGATAAAAATGATATTTACTTATAGAGCGAAAGAAAAGGATGGGAGATGCTCCACAAATGGGCTTTAGTTATGAAAACAAAAAGTGTTTTGAAATATGGAATACAAGGAAATGTCATGTTCATTTGTTCATTAGGTTTGAGAGTTACTAAGCTAAAAACAACCAGGTGAACCAGTAAAAGCAAGCGTGTAACCT
This sequence comes from Nothobranchius furzeri, assembly GCF_043380555.1. Lineage (NCBI taxonomy): Eukaryota > Metazoa > Chordata > Actinopteri > Cyprinodontiformes > Nothobranchiidae > Nothobranchius > Nothobranchius furzeri. The sequence goes on from NC_091752.1 coordinate 51,417,355, forward strand.
TAAAACGCTTTGATGTGCACATAAACCTGCCAGTCAGTCTGCAGAGTGAGCCGTACCTCTCGTCCAGGTCCTGTAGGCGGCTCTTCACTGTGTGAGCGTTGTTTTCCCGCGTCAGCCTTTGCAAAAGAAAAAAGGTCTGCTGGAACATCCGCAGCAAATACTCCTCAAAGTCCATTGGCACGCAGTTCTTTGACACCAGTTCATTGACACAGGTCATCGCGAGGACACCGAGCCGGGCGCGGTCCACCTTATTGACCTCGCACTGCTGTCCGTTTTGTCCCTGTCCATTTGCTGTTGGCACAGTTCCAGGATTGAGCTGTCCGTTAGAAGAGGAGGAGTTCAAAGGTCCAGTTTTGGCTTTTGACCTCAGATCACAACCTAAGCGTGCAAAATGGAAAATGGATGCCAGCAGGGTGGGTGTGATGCTTGTGGACAGAGGGATCCAGCTGAACAGGTGGGCCAAACACTCCAATACAAGACAACAGAGCTGATGACTCTCGCTGTCCAGCACCGCCATGGGCTGGCAAAGCAGCTTCGAGTATTGGCTGCCCTGGAACAAGCTGCCCAGCAATTCCACTGATGGGAGAAAAACACACAAACCTGGTTTTTAAACTTTACCATGAAAGTGGCCTCTTATTTTGAAGTCTGCATAGTTTAAAGGGCCAAACAAGTGACAGTTCTGCTTACCACTCTCACGTGAGGTGGGTGATGGAGGAGGGGTGGAAGCTATGACGCTGTGCTTGTCCCAGTATGTCTCTAAAATACCTACAAGAGGAAAAACACCCAAGACTAACCTATAATCAAGACATTTAAACCAATAATTTGAAACAAAAACATCTGTTCACATCTGGAGATATGTCTTAGAAGTACTCCTTACCTGTCAGCAGTCCAAGCACCGTCGGTACCTGCTCCAGCAGTAGTTTACGCAGCTCATCTTTCCTGGCGACACTGAGGTCTTCTCGAGGACACGCGAGCTCTTCGGATGTGGTTTTTAACATGACCAAACCCAGTGGAGCCAGGGTGGGGGTCTGGATCAGCTGTAGTTCAGAACCAAAGGCTACAGTTTAGGTGATGGCTACAGATCTGACATTAGAACACTGCAGACCCTTTGTGGAACCTTTAAGTGAGGTCTCAAGTTAGCATCCCTGGAATTTAGCAAAGTAGCAACATAAATAAATAAACAAATAAAATACATAAATAAATGAATGAATGAATCAATCAATCAAAGCTTTATTTATAAAGCACCTTCCACAACCCTGTCAGGAAGCCCAAGGCGCTGAACATGGAACAGTACAAAGTTAAATAAAGTGAATAAATCAGAAAGTAAAAGCAATTCAATCACATTTAACTTATGTGTCAACTTTGCTGAAGTTTGCAACATAAATGACACAAAGTCCAGACAACAACAAATACTTTGTGACATAAATTACAAGAAAACCTCATTAAAAAAACATTATGCATGAATGATTCATATCAAGCATGAATGAATTTTAAATGGAACACATTATGTAAATCTGACTCCACTAGAAACTCTGAACACTGTGACTCCTGTCACAGTAGCCCCGTTTACATGCGCCAAATTTCCCCAATCCGATTCAAATCTTGATCGGAACTCTCGAATCTCTGTTCATCTGCACACTGACTGAAATGATCCAATCATGCCATGAGTTTCTATGCAACAAGGATTCAATCAGATTACATAGGTTGAGCATGCGCAGTTTTCTTTCCTGAAAAAAAAAAAACGTCATGAAACGAAATGAAAAATGTAAAAGCAGAAATAACTATTCTTCCTGCTTTCCTGATTCATTTAATCAATTTAATGTTTTTATTTTGCTCGCGGAAGTTACGTTTTCATCAGTGAATAACCGCAGGTTTATGCTTTGCTGCATTTTATTATTAACACTATTAAAATAAGGGAGGGTTATCCTCGTCTTTGCCTCTTGATCAGCTGGTCCACGGGTCTGACGGGACGTCTGTGCGCAGCGCTTCAGACTCGTGTTTTATTACTGAGCTCTGTTGTGGTTTATTATTAATAAAATGTGACAATCAGCTGAAACTGGTGACAAAATTTGGTTCAAACTAAATAATAGGAGATTTTCAGAAAGTTTGGAAGCCTGTGTTCATCACGTGTTAATAAACGCATCTCATCTGTGTTAACGTGCTTTTACACAGAATATTTAACTGAGCATGTTTTTCTACTCAAAATCCATCTCAAACTCAAACCAGGTCTGATAAACCGATGTTACCCCGTCTTCTTTACGAGCATGTCTCCATCCACCTGCTGCAGAAACAGCTGCTACTTTTACAGAAACAGGGATCCATGCTGCAAACCCCAAAATGAATCTGCGTATATCCAGTACAGACTTGAACATGTTTGACGAATGATTTGTGCAATAATCAGATTTTCATTTTAATTCCACAAAATGTAAAATTCTGGATTAGATATTAATGAAACGGGGACGGCTTGCCATCATAATTAAAAGCTGGCACTCGTTAATTAGGCTGTCATTTATTTGTCAGGTAGTCTAAATGACGGCGGGGAGGCTCGCTAGCTGTTGCACACATGCGCAGTGGGCATTATTTTTCTCCAACAATTCGAATGGCTGTGAACTTGCACGTCAATAGAAATGATGATCGGACAAAACCGCCTCTCTCATAGGATAGAGATTTCATTCCGATCGGGCCAAATCGGATCAGAATATTCCGACTGACATGTTTACATGCAGAATTTTTTATCTGATTGGGCGTTCAATCCGATCAATTGTGCACATGTAAACGTGGCTTGTGTTTGGCTTTGAGATTATGAGCCTTAAACGATATGTTTCAAAAGTGCCCTTATTGTGATGTCACAGTAGGGAAAGGTGGCATAGATCCCCCTTTACCTGTTGAGTTATCACCCACTCATAGTGTAGAGGATTTGACATTTTTGTTCAGAGTTGGAGGGACCGTTTATTGGGGGGGGGGGGTGCTCAGACTCCAACTCCCATGACCGGTGGCTTAAGAGGAAGACGGTAGGTCAATGAATGAAGACGCAACGCAGATCGAAGCTCCCAAAAGCAAAAGGCGAAGATATTTTGTGCGTTAACCACTTGAGGCAGACCGCCTTGTTTCAGCTGATTGGCTGGGGTTATCGGACAATACGCAGCAGGATTTTCCAACAAACTTCTTCTGACAGGGTAGTTATACAGTAAAGACTTTAAATGTGTTTCTATCACAGGCTCAGGTTGTGTGTCCCTTCGCTTAGTGATTTTAAATTAGCGTATAAATGAATGTGGGTGTGTATTAGACAGCATAAGTGATTTCTGGTTTAAATAATTAGGATGTGATACGGTGCTTTAATTATGATGCTGTTGATAAAGAAAGCAGGACTGTGATTGTTAATTCCACATTTTCACGTGATAAATGCTCAACCTGTCAGGGGACGAGATTATAAATTTTGGTGTTGGGTTAGAGTCTAAGAAATAATCACGGTTTCACAATTACCAAGATTATTTTCGTGAAATTATCATTTGTATTAACATATTTAAATCAAAAACACATACCCTATTAAGTATTAACAAAGAGCTTGATTAAAGTCTAGTTTTGAACCCCTGAATATATCTATTGCTCCTTTTCAGAGATTCTGCTTAGAAAAACCCATTTGTAAAATCAAAGTGATGTCTGCATTTTTTGAATTACATTTTAAAACTTTTAAAATACATTTAAAAGTGCTGAACACTTGTTTAATCAATACATTTGCAGTGGTCTTTGGTAGTAATGAATACCTTGTAAGTCGTACTGTGGAAAGAAAAAAACACTAGTGCACCATTTTCATGATTTGGAAGTGAGCCACATCCCGGCTGAGCTTCAGACAGCAGGTTTTGGAGTCTTATTTCCTGATTTTTGGACATCACCTCTGACAGGATAACAGATACATGACTATCACTGACTCTGTATGCTGTGCAACGTTGAGGTTTTATCTCGAAAAATAACACAAGCCTGGAGGAGTTCTGCAGTGTGGTGAAGTTGCTAATACTAATAGTTAGCTTCTACTAGCCGAGATGTTCTCTGCCGATTCCTGGACGCTAAACCAACAACAGCATTTACTGTCATGAGTCAAGATGGGTGAGTCCATGAATATGTGATAGTGTGACGTAGACCTGTCAGGCTTTTCTAATCCTAGAGAAGGGATTCCCTAAGTGTGGTGCACGCACCCGCTAGGGGGTGCGCGAGGTGAAAAGTGTAATGGCTGCGGAGCTCAGAGAAGTCTGTCATATGTCACCATTAGCGTAGCCAGAAACTCATTTGTGGGTGGGCCTAAGAAAAAGTAAGTGGGCCCAATAAATGTAATTTAAAACAAGTATATTTTGCATATGTGTGTGTGTGTGTGTGTGAGTGTGCTCTGCATGTGCCCTAGCTTCATAATAACAATGCGCCGAGCTTCAGCGCTGTGGCCTGCGCACGCCGATATGTTCCGTGTCATTTTTAACGATGTTGGAGAAATCTGAAGGTGGTGAGCCTGGCAGATTGTAATAAACACCCTGTCTCATGCAGGTGTTCTGATGTTGTAAACCTCACACACAGAACATTGTGGATGTAACAAAATAAATCAAGAAATGATTCCCATCTGAGCATATTAGCATTATTATATTATTATATTAGCACACTGACTGTGGGACAGCATTCTAAATGTGTCAGGCTATTAACAGCGCGCTGAAGATCTGAAGTTCAGAGTGCGTCTGTCAGAGGTCAGACGCGTTCCAGCGGAACCACGGCTCACGGGTGCACATGTGAGCACATCTGGGCTGGGCAGAAGTAACTTTACAACATTGGTTTAAATAGCGCCAATAACGAGACGCGGTGACTGGAGCGGCTCATGGAGCTGTGGCCCCCCCCCCCCGTATTTTACCCAAGCTCATCAAGCTCCAGGCCTTTATTGGAAGGAGGGCCAGAATTAGAGACAGGCCTCAATTTCTACTTGAGCAAAATGAACTAATGGTTCGCTGGAGTTTTTGACAATTAAAATTGCGCCCACATTTTCAAAGTTAAACACATTTCTTTTAACAACGGTAGTTTCTGCTTCAGCCATCTCCCCCCTCCCCCTGCACGCCGGCCGCAAACTCACTGAAGTGCCTGCAGCCTCTCGGAGTTCCTGCTGCTCTAAACATTAAAATAATTATTTCATTTTCTGTTCCTCACTTCTGATTACCTTCAATGGTGTCTGTTTGTTGCAACCACCAGGTACAAAAAATAACTTGTTTTTATTTGACTATTTTTCTGTCCTGCCTGTTTATTATCTTCCTGCATCTCCTCTCATTCCTAAAGAAAAACTGCTACCTGCCTTCATATATATTCACCTTATGAGTTACCTTTGAACTGCAGTTCTAAAAGATCTACCGACCGCAAAAACAGCGGAGTGCTCGCTGCTTGGCGGCCACATCAGTGATCGGTGCGTCACCGGAGGACAAGGTGATGCGCCCCGATCCACAGCAGCGAAACGCATCAGGCGCAAATAAAAGACAGAAAACATAAAAGGAAATGAGCCGACATGAACGATCGCGTGTTAAATTAGTTTTTGAGGTGGCGACACCTGATTTGATCATGTTACTGTGGCCGTGCTCAGGACGCAGATGTCTGGAGCGCGTCAACAATCAGAGCTTTGCATGCGCAAGCTGGTTAAGGTTAGGATGGGGGTGAGGGGAAGGTTAAATTGCAAGAGGGTAAAGGTCACAATTTGGTTAAATGTCCGTTTTACGGCGGGTGTCAGTACTGACACTGGCACAGCGCGTTGCCTCCCGATGCACAGGAGCTCGTCACCTGCTGACAGCAGGCTGCTGTCTTTTCCGAGGACTGCATCTTGCCGGTCATTATCACGTGACAGCGACTAGTCGATGACAGGCATAAAAAGTCACTATAGAGCGGTGAAGTCGACTAGTGACTAGTTCATACAACCCCTGCTACTGCTCCCCAGAGTGTTCTGCAGCATAATCAGCACGTTCTCTTTGAACTTGATATCAAATTTTCGCCTCCTCTTCGTCTCCGCACGGTTAAAGTTACCCTCGCGGTCTATCACTGGCAAATCAAAAGTGAGACGGATGACACAATTGCCCCCTGTACTTGCTTGTTACCACATTCCACCCGGCCACAATAAAACCCGGCCATTATTCACCTCCACCGACCAAAATGTGATACCCCGCCGTTAATTGAATACAGGCCAATATTAGAGGATTTACGGTATATAAATGGCTATACATATTTGTGTGTGTGTGTGTATATATAGAGAGAGAGAGAGAGAGAGAGAGAGAGAGAGAGAGAGAGAGAGAGAGAGAGAGAGAGAGAGAGAGAGAGAGAGAGAGAGAGAGAGAGAGAGAGAGAGAGAGAGAGAGAGAGAGAGAGAGAGAGAGAGAGAGAGAGAGAGAGAGAGAGAGAGAGAGAGAGAGAGAGAGAGAGAGAGAGAGAGAGAGAGAGAGAGAGAGAGAGAGAGAGAGAGAGAGAGAGAGAGAGAGAGAGAGAGAGAGAGAGAGAGAGAGAGAGAGACATGCACTGATGTGGGGGCTGGGGGGTGCGTCGACATGGTTGGGACATAGAAGGGGGTGCGCGGCTAAATAAGTTTAGGAACCGCTGTCCTAGAGTGTCACCACCTATTTTCTATCAGAAGCTAATGCAGGAGATAGGTGTAAGAGACTATTTTCATGGTCAGCCTGCATGAAAACACAAAACAACCAATTATAATCAGAAATCCTATTTAAAAATAGTTTTTCAATGTTCAACACCTTTAATTATATTTGCCTAAAAGTCTTTTGTGAGTTTCTGTAAAAAGACAAAACAGTTTAACTGGTCAGGGTTAGCACTGAAGGATGGAAACACCTGAATGAATTATACTAAATTCCTACTAGTGCAGTTGTTATAAATATCCTTCAGGGTTAATAAGCCTGGCGACCCACCAGGCTTTGCTTGCCCACCTGTCGGGCTAAGTGTCATGCCCCGCCCCCCTTCCCGACCCTACTGTGTCCGCTGACACCAACGGTGCAGTGAAACTAGAGCCCTCTATCAGCTGATACTGGTGAGAAACAGCAGCGGAACGTGTGCAACCCCCCACCCCACTCATCACTCATGGAGTCGCTAAACGCTCAGTAGTAACAACAGCAGACTCCAGATAGTTGCAGTGGTTCTGCTCCATACTGTTGCAGCTGCAGAGATCCACAAATAAACGCGATGGTGGGGTTTTTCTTCTGCTTCTGGAGTTTCGTCATTCACAACCATCACTGTTTTTTCTGAACTCCACATGATCATGATTCGTGACCATGCTATGCGCTAGCTTAGCATTAGCCAATCTACCCGTAGGTTAACTCTTTATCCCAAACTTTGGACCGTTTCTGCCTTTTACAATGGTTTCTGTCTTTGCTGGTCCCTCTATTTTCCTCCACAGCACCTAGATTACAACATTGTACGCCAGTAAAATGTGTTCTGACTGTGGTGCGCACATTGAATGAAGCTTTGAATCAGTAAAAAATTAATCAAACCATTCGATGATTCGTTTCAGTCCTATTGAGAATCTAAAATATTCCCTCACAGCGCTTCATAAATGGAAATGGAGTGGTCCCGTGGTTGTTTTCGCTGGTCTTGCTGCACACGTCCGTTTAGTTTTGCTTTCGTACGCTAATTTTATTATTTTATTTGCGGTGTTGGAGAAGTCTTTATGGTGGGTTAACCGCAGCGTTTAACACCGTGGTTAATAGTCAAACCGGTTAATCCCTGCAACCCTAGGTGCAGCCAGCTTCAGTTTGTTGTCCGTAAAGCTAAAGATCCCTGAAACGGCTCATTCTGGAAGGTACTGAAAATGTCAGAAATAAATCTGCTGAGATCGCTTTATGCAAGAGAAATTTTGCACAGTAAACTTCTCATTTTTTTAAAATCTACCTTATGAAAAAATCGACCTTATATCTATTCTAACTTTAAATGAATAAACAAACAAACAAACACACAATACATCCCCTTTACAGGAAATGCCTGATCCTGACCCATGTGCACCTTGCTAACTCACTCACAAGAGTATCGCTGACAGAACATTTTCCTCTACTAGTGCCTTTGTCATAGCTTCATTCATAGATTTGGATGACTGAATAACTTTTTTGAAGAATTTGATTAAAACAAATGTATAAAAATCCTTTCGAAGAATAATTTTGCTTTCAAACTAAAGATTCTGCTCCCATGTGCAGACAGCATCACTAAGTCACTAATGCCGTCTCACTCATAAACATGCTTAGTAAAGCAGAAACCTCAGACAGCTTGTGTGATGCATTTGACATAACTGGTCACTGAATCCTGCAATAACACTTACCTGGAGTGTGTTTGTGAAGAAATCGTGGTAGAACATGGGCCAGTCTTGGCGGCCGATGTCAACGATGACTTTACAGAGTTTATTGCGGATGAAATAGGGCACAGATTTGTGCTGTGCAAGCAGGAGTTTTGGTAGACAGCTGCGGATCTCCATCTTGTCTTGTGACGCAACACCAATCCACATTTTGTTCACCAGATTCTGAAAAAGAAAGAAAATTTGTTTTGACCCTCAATTTGAAAAAGACAATGCTGTTAGTAATTCACCTGAATTAGGGCTGGTCGACATGAACTAAAACTTAATTCTTGATATTATTTTAGCTGAAATCTGACATACAATATGTGTATCTCTATATTTTGCCTTCCAGTTAAGTACAGTTGCAAGAAAAATTATGTGAACCCTTTGGATTTATATGGAGTTCTGCACAAATTAGTCATAAAACAGATGTGACACGGGCACTGAGGTATTTAGACCACTGCAGTCACTCACACTCATCACGCGTTTATGAGGGGGAGCGGTTAGAACAGTGAAGGCAAAATCTCTAGGGAAATCAACCCTAGTCAGGGAAAAGGCTCTGACACATGAATATCCCCCCCCAATAGTAAAAAATCCTGAAGCTAAATGTAAAGTTTAGGGCAGACCCAGAGATCTTTATTAATCTAAAGAACTATTTTTCTGCAAGTTTTGTCAGCAACACAATAGTCTAAACGTGTAGGAAAACATGTGATAACCTTTGACAGTGAAAGAGACATCTGATACATGTAAAGGACACCACAACTGACATGGATGGAGCCTGGGTTTGAACCTGCAACCCATCGACAGGGTGAACACCTAACCCCTGAGCCACCGTCTCCCCAGACAGAAGCAGCAAGCTAGCAGGAGCAACGCCTGCATGAAAACTGTCACTAATGAAGAAACACCAGTGGCTGTCCTAGCTTCATTCAGCAAGAGCCCACAGCGTAGCACTCGCCGCATGTCACTGGAGAGTGGCATTAATCAAACATACCTTCGGCAGATATTAGCTACTCACAAATGGCGCCCTTGCAAACTCCAGCTACTGCAGCATCTCAATGAGGATGACCCAGATCAGCGCACAGAATTTGCAGAATGGGCAAAACAAAAATTGGAACAGGGCCCTCAGTTCACACAAAAGATTTTGTTCAGTGATGAGGCAAACTTTTATGTGAATGGTGAAGTTAACAAACAAAAACCACCGCTATTGGTCTGACACCAACCCACATTGGATAGATCCCTCCAAGACTGTTGGAACAAAAATAGTGATGGCATGGTGGTATATGGGGTACAAAAATACTGGGGCCATTCTTCATCAGTGGAAACCTCAAGGCCACTGGATATTTGAAATTGCTACATGATGATGCGTTTCCCTCTTTATGCACTGAAGCCCTGAGTTTTTCCAGCAAGATGGTGTACCTCCACATTATGGGTGTCAGGTACGAGCATTCCTCGATGAACAGTTTCCTGAAAAGTGGATTGGTCGTCGTGCGCCAATTGAATGGCCCCCAAGGACTGAGGACTTTTATCTTTGGGGTCATCTGAAGGCAATTGTCTCAGGTGTGAAGATATGAGATGTGCAGCACCTGAAACTACGGATACTGGAAGCCTGTGCTGGCATTTCTCCAGTGGTGCCACTATCAGTGTGTGAAGAGTGGGAGAAGAGGGTTGCATTGACAATCCAACACAATGGGCAGCACACTGAACACATTTTATGAGTGGTCAGAAACTTGTAAATAACTCATAAAAGAATAAAGTTAAAACCAAGTACATCATTGTTTTTCTTGTGAAATTCCCAATACGTCTGATGTGTCACATGACCCTCTTCCTATTGAAAAAACAAAAGTTCAATCCAAGACGGCCAACTTCAAAATGGCCACCATGGTCACCACCCATCTTGAAAAGTTTGCCCCCTCACAGATACTAATGTGCCACACACAGGACGTTACCATCACCAACCATTCCCATTTAATTCAGGTGTATCCATATAAATGGCCCACCCTGTATATTTATGTCATTATAAACTAAACAGTGCCATAAGGCTGCTTGATTATGGCAAAGGGTGACCAGATGTCCCACATTTTCATCACTTTTCTCATGTCCCGCAAATTGAGACTCATGTCCCTCATCATCGACAGTCTACCGTTACAAGTGTTAATCCTGCATAAACTGTGTGGAGAAAGCTGCTTGTTGTAAATTGAACTAGGAGGTGGGGCAAGACTTTACCGCAGGTCCAGAGCATGCACCCGAACCACCAAAACATCAGCGTCAGCAAGCACAGAGGACAGATGAGCGCAGTGGAGAAAATGCTTTCAGAATAAACTTGTGGGCTAAAAGTGTTCAGGGAGATTCTGACATAGTCTTTATAACATTTCTCAGTCATTTTTTCGTGTCACGGCGCAGAGTCCGATATAAAACAATGCAGAAAATCTGAGAGTTACATAAAACGTGTTGGTAAGAAGCAGGTTTCCCAGAAATTAGACAGGTCCCAAAGGAGGTTTTAATACCATACATGCATACAAGATAAACCCTTTTAAAACACATTAAAGAAATAATGAAAGCAAATGGAAGCCTTCATTACCTTTTCTCAGAATTTTGAGGAAAAAATAATGCTAATGAACTGTTATTGGATTAGATCTGAATTTTTTTCAGTAATTAAAGTCAGTGATGTTTTTTTTTTCTCTCACCAAAATGTCTACTAGAAGAGATTTTTTTTAATCAAACAAACAAACAAAAACCCACCATTTTGGTTCTGAATTAAGAAGAAAAAATAGCAAAAATGGTATGGATTTCTTTTCAACGGGATGCTGAATTTTGTGGAAAAGAAATCAAAAACTAGATTAAATAGATCTAAAAGTGTTACTGATACTCTTAAATGCTGCTTAAACCTACATTTTTTTATTATGAGCCCAACTACATTTTATAATGAGTTAAAGGTTTAAACTCATTTTAGCTAAAGTTATTCAGAGCCACTGTAGAAGGTCTGAGTTAAGCTGTGGTAAATTGAGAGGAACTGTGGCCCCAGACTCTGACTTCTTTAGCTGTTTGCTTGTTAAAATGGCCTGTTTTTGCATAAAGCGTCTTCTAGAGTCCTGAAACCCCCAAAGGCACTTTACAACACAGTCGGTCATTCACACACACATTCACACGCTGGTGATGATGAGCTAAATTGTAGCCACAGCTGCCCTGAGGCGCACTGACAGAGGCGAGTCTGCCGTACACAGGCGCCGCAGGTCCCTCCGACCACCACCAGCAGGCAAGGTGGGTTAAGTATCTTGCCCAAGGACACAGTGACAGACTGAGCGGGTCTCGAACCTGCAACCTTCCGATTACAGTTAGCTCCTGTGCCATCATCGCCCAGGTTCAAATTTGAATAGAAAACATAGTACATAAACTATATGATGATATTAATAATAATTGTATGTATATTTAACAGTGATGCTTGAGTTAAAAGGCAGAATAGATTAAAAAAAAGATTTTATTTTATGGCGTTGCATTGGAATTGTATGTTGTCCCACATTTGGCGAGTTGGGATCAGTTCACCCTAATCACAATTATTTTGATTGAAGTTGAGATCTCTATTATTCACAGTGATCTTTAACAAATGTTGAAAACACAAATTATCTTTAGTATTTCAGACATTTCTTTTAACTGAGACAAATATCTCTCATTGGAGTAAAAAAAAAAAAGCAAAGCTTCGTCTTGGGGAAAAAGAAGTGCAAATACAGATAAATAACAGGAAAATTGATGACAAATTTCAACAGAAAGTAGCCAAGTGGACTCAGAAATATTGGGTTTGTCACTAGGCACCATTAAAAATAGCGACAAAGTTGCTGTTGATAACATTGTGTGGGAGGTGCGCTTTATTTGCAACTCGGAACAGCACAAGAGTAAACAGCGAAGAACAAAACAAATATATATATATTGAATCTTTTGTTTTTATGATAGTTGCAAACCTACACTCACCTAAAGAATTACTAGGAACACCATACTAACACGGTGTTTGATCCCCTTTCACCTTCAGAACTGCCTTAATTCTACTGGGGATGCAACGATACCACTTTTTTCCAAACCGATACGATACCGATACTTGGATCTGAGTACTCGCCGATACCGATTACCAATACCGATACCTCTACCACACAAAAAAATGCGATGATTTGGAATACAGATTTTATTTTCTTCTCTGCTTTCAACATGAAAAGACTGTGAGGTAGATAAAAAGTAAAATATATGAATGGAAATCATCACAAAACTAAAATATTATGCGAACAGAAATGACAAGTTACAGTGAAGCCATTTTCAAGCAACTGCATTGGTATCGGTTCACTTTTACCGATACCGATACTGGTATTGGTATCGTATCGGCACCGATACCCTAAATTCTACATGGCATTGATGCAACAAGGTGCTGAAAGCCTTCTTTAGAAATGTCGGCCCATGTTGACAGGACAGCATCTTGCAGTTGATGGAGATTTGTGAGATGCACATCCAGGGCATAAAGCTCCCATTCCACCACATCCCAAAGACGCTCTATCAGGTTGAGATCTGGTGACTGTGGGGGCCGTTGTAGTACATTGAACTCATTGTCGCGTTCAAGAAACCAGTTTGAAATGATTGGAACTTCATGACATGGTGCATTATCCTGCTGGAAGTAGCCATCAGAGGATGGGTACATGGTGGTCATGAAGGGATGGACATGGTCAGAAACAATGCTCAAGTAGCCCGTGGCATTTAAACCATGACCAGTTGGCACTAAGGGGCCTAAAGTGTGCCAAGAAGACATCCCCCACACCATTACACTACCACCACCAGCCTGCACAGTGGTAACAAGACATGATGGATCCATGTTCTCATTCTGTTTACGCCAAATTCTGACTCAACCATTTGAATGTCTCAACAGAAACTGAGACTCATCAGACCAGGCAACATTTTTCCAGTCTTTAACTGTCCAATTTTGGTGAGCTGTTGCAAACTGTAGTCTCTTTTTCCTGTTTGTAGTGGAGATGAGTGGTACCCGGTGGGGTCTTCTGTTGTTGTAGCCCATCCGCCTCAAGGTTGTGGTTGTTGTGGCTTCACAAAGGCTTTGCTGCATTCCTCGGGTGTAAGGAGTGGTTATTTCAGTCAAAGTTGCTCTTCTATCAGCTTGAATCAGTCGGCCCATTCACCTCTGACCTCTAGCATCAACAAGGCATTTTCGCCCACAGGACTGCCGCATACTGGATGTTTTTCCCCTTTCACACCATTAATTGTAAACCGTAGAAATGGTTGTGTGGAAATCCCAGTAACTGAGCAGATTGTCTGGCACCAACAACCAAGCCACGCTAAAAATAGCTTAAATCCCCTTTTTTGTTCCCATTCTGACATTCAGTTTGGAGTTCAGGAGATTGTCTTGACCAGGACCACACCCCTAAATGCATTGAAGCAACTGCCATGTGATTGGTTGACTAGGCAATTGCATTAAGGAGAAGTTGAACAGGTGTTCCTAATAATCCTTTAGGTGAGTGTAGATCATTACTGAGACAAAAATTCAATGAATCGACCAGCTTTACTGGGTCATCTTGTGTCTTGTTTGAAAAAATAAATAAATAAAAAATTTAACTCAAGATATTGCCCAGTCCAAGCCTGAAATAATAAATACAAATCAAATCAATATTAGGTGTTTTGCTTGTAAAAAGGACTTGTCTGCTTCTTTACAAAAATGTTATACGTAGCATTATTTTCTACAGAAATGAAACTATAAATGTAGGAAAAGGACATGAGGAGCACATATTATTTGCATAACACCTTGTGCTGTTTTCTGTCTCACTAAAACAAGTCTTCTCTATGAGAACCGACTCGTTTGTCTAAGCATCAAAAGCAACAGGAACCTAGAAAGTACTTTGAAATTCTCTTGTCTACATGACTTACTTCAAACACCGTGAGACTGAACATCATGACATACTCATTCCGAGTATGGGAGAGGAAGAACATGCAGTGGTGCCATGCTCCGGTCTGCTGTGCAAAGTTATTCAGCAGCTCTTCTGCAGAGAAAAAAAGGAAGTAGGAGACCTTTCAGAAGTACACACTTTACTACTTCACTGAGAGGCAAACTGAAAGTTAGATACAGAAACACAGGAAATGCAGAAAACCTATGCAAAAAAACTAGACTACACACATCTTATATACATGTATACAAATATCTTGTCCAGAGATCCACTGGATATTTCTGTAACGGTTAATTTTATCTGGAGTTCAGAATTAAAGACAGATAAGCCTTTAAAATGACTTAACTGGAGACATTTTCAAACATAAAAACATTGAATAATACTTCTATTACTAGATTAACATAAGAATAGGTAGAAATCCACCATCTTTATTTTAGAAGTTTCTTAAATTCATATTGGCTTAATTTAACGTCACTGAAAGGAAATGAGGAGGAGGACGGATCGACTCGCATTAACGATTTGAGTGGTTAAGATTTAAAATTGAAGCAGATGATCACATGATCCTACGTCACAGATAGGGCTGGGGGTAAACGATTATTTTTAAAACGATTATTCTGACGATTATTTTATCGAATAGTCGACTATTCTAATGACTATTTAGAAAATTAATCTAATGATTATTTTTCTATTGCACAATTAACAAAAACCAGAAAATCTCAAATAAATTCCTCAAAAAAATTGATAAATTGTTACTGTAAGAGAATAAACACTACAGGCCTTCCATTTTGTATAACACTGCGTTTATTGTGTTGGTTGGTTATGTTCTGGTGACATGTAGAACTTGGGAGTGCAGGCTGCTGCCTGAGAGGTGGTAGAAAATGGAGTGTCTCCATGCTGCTTTGTTTTGGTCACTTATGTGCGTGAGGCGAGTGGTCTTACGGGTTAAACCAAACTCAGGTGATATTTTACACTAAACCGAAAACCCACAACACTCTAAATGTAATAAAAGGGAGATCTGCACCACAAAAAAGATGAACTCTAAACCAAAACGTAACAGCTTATCCCAACGCAAGAAGCTGTTAGCGAAGATGCTAACAGTAGCTTTACCAACATTAAGTTCAAGTTACCAAGTTTAAATAAACCAAAAACACCCAGCAGCAAACAGACCAGCACGGAGGAGAGACTGCTACCACCAAAACAGCTCTCCTAATGTCTGAAAGAAGCTCCTTAATGAAGGGAGAAATGCTCCCGGTGATGTTCTACATCTGCGGTAGAGACGAAGCAGCGCATCTGACCCCGGAAGTTGTTGTCCGTTGCTGGGAGACGAAGGCGGGCAAAACAGGAAAATAATCTAGTAGTGGACGGACATTGTTCCGGGTCTTCGGTGTTTGGCGGAGATGTTAGTGAAGGCGGAGAAGAGGGCGAACTAGAGGAAAAACAGGCAGATTCCTCCTCTATTTACAAACTCCTGGGGATGCAACAAGTGGGCGCGGTGCGTCGACTTCCGGATCTGACGTCGACAAATTTTTAGAATCGAGCCGTCGACTTCGTCGAGGCTTCGCTACAGCCCTAGTCACAGATAAGCTCTATTTGGCATGAAATATTTTTTCTCCATAAAAGATTCCCTGAGTTAATTTAAAGAAATGACAACATAAACATGATGCAACTAAACCTTGTGTAGGTGTAAGTGATGCTGTGATGGATAAAAATGAGCAACATTGCTTTTTGCTAAACAGATTTCTGTTCAAATTATTTTGCAATATTTAGGCTTCTCAAATAATTTATTTATGTGAGTTTAAAGTGATATTTGCATCTATTTAAAATTAGATGTTGCACAAACAAAGTGTTTATGTTTTAAAGGTCCAACACGCTAACGGCTAGTCGGACAGCAGCCTGGATCAAAATCTTAAAACGGATTACTTCATTGCAGTTCGTATGAATGTTATGAATGTTAAACTGAGGTCAGTTTTGCATAGCATGCTTAGCTCCATGATGTTTTTTTTTTTGCATGAATATACCAGCATCAGTTAAATGTGGCCTTTTTGGTGCATCAACGGTCAAAATCCAGGAATTCTTTAAAACAGAGTAAGGCAAAAATGATGTCAATGTCAAGGTGTTTTAAATAACGCTTGCAAGAACAGCAAATCTAAGAGATTGGAGCCATTATTGTGGGTTGATTCAGACTAGCTTAGCATATCAGTCCCATCACACTTGAACCCTGTTTCTTCAAACAAAAGCGGGTAATGATGATGACAGCAAAAAAAAAAAAAAAAAAAAAAAGTATATATACAACTTTTACACTGAAAAAACTCTAAAATGGCAGAAATTGTATTTTAATCGTAACATTTGTACTTTCTAAAGCCAAGCTATTTAATGACTACACTCTCCTTTGAGTTCAAACAACCATAACCCCAAATAATAATGAAAGTTTAACTTGAATTTATAAAGAATTGTGAATGTTGTGCGAGGTCTAAAACATTTTACAGTAATGACAAGACCCAAGCACCCGAACTATGTGCTGTTTTCCCTCTTTACGTCACACTCACCTATTTCTCTTTTCCGCTCATTAGTCGTGCAGTTATGAAAGAACTCTGTCATTAGGTTCTCCAATGCACGCAGGGATGCCTCCTCTGAAGCCTAAGCAATGATAAAAGAATAAAGGGCAAAGTTAAGCTAATTGTTCTGTAACACTCAAAGCACGAACCACTGAATTTCTCGCATCCACTGCAAAATCAGGAAACAGCTACAACAAAACCTATCCTCAAATTTAAATATGTATTAGGCATTTTTGCTCATTTCCAACAAATTCATTACATGCAACAGAAATAAAGTCCGGAGGGGTAGATACCATCAGTCGCAGTGGGCCCCTCCACATGTCTGTACCTGCAAACTTTATCATGCCCCTTTCTCTGGAACTATTACAGATCTGTGTGGGGATTTTCGCAGACTCTGTATCCCACACAAGCAGATCTGCAATATAAATATGCGATCTGGCTTCTGTTAAGGAAGGACGTCATAAACCTTGACCAAACCGACCCTTCAAAGACCATAGTCCCTGTGGCAGGCAAGTAGACAGGCTTAAATTCCTCAAATAAGCCACAACTTGCCGAGGCTCAACAATAGCAAACATCCGATTTTGTAAGAAGGGCGTCTTCATGAAGCATGAAATGGTTCAAACCTCAAACCGTTAGCTGGCTGATCAATCACAAATTCAATCACAAGGCAGTAGCACTAAATTTACGCACTTTATCTGCTCTTTCACTTCCCAAGACGAGCAACAAATGATCAGCTGCTGGGAAATATGACAGCAAAACAATGACTGATCAAATATGACATGCTAAATTTGACTCACCATGTTCAGTTGGCTCAGAAAGCTTTCTTCAGTCCACTTAGTCGCTGATTAATAACCTTTGTAGGCCGACATTAGTTATCTCTCTCTCTAGTACAGGCAATGCTAACGTTAGCTAAGGTGTTGCTGGTAATCGCAGACTGGCTTCATGATCTGCACGGCTGCTTAAATCCAAACACATTTCACCAGAAAGGGCCGGCGTCCTTGACTTTGCTTTAAAACAACACATATAAGACAGATGTTTTTGCCTTGCCAAAAGAAAATACATTTACCACACGAGTAGGTTGACCGTTGAACCACTTATCACAAAATGTGTTAGCTGCATTGTCATTTCTCGCCAACATTTACCGTTAAGTCGGCAATGTTCTCTTGATTTTTGTCGACAATTGAGCTAGTTTCCACTCTTCTAGCTCCGACACAGCGTGAAGCATTAATTACCGTCCAATGTCTGCCATTTCGACGCAAAATGACCAGGTTGCTAACGCTGTAGCGGATGGCTAAGTTGTTAGCTTTTCTAGGATGAAGACAATTATTTTCGTTAGCTTAAATGTCAGCCGTAGTCATGCTTCTGTGGTTGCTGCTCAAACCGTCTTTGCGTTTTATGATTCCTCAACAAATTATTAGGCACATTTACGATTTCAACCTTTCAACACTAAAACGACATAATTGTATATAAGGCTGGTGCTGTTATTTCCCCTTTCCCTTCTGAACGATTTGGGCGGCTCAAGTCAACAGCTAGCTGTAGGTTTAGGGTCTGCTTCGCAACTTCCTCTTTTGACACAAGCGGCCCAATCAGCGCGTGAGAAGTCAGTGACGTAGGAGGGACTTGATCTCCGGGGAGCTCTGTCACGCTGCGCCGCTACTTTTACAGGTTATTTCCATCGACATATAAATATCGGTTATCTCCGATGGTTATCTCTCTCACACAATCAGGTTAACACCAGATACTCAAATTTTTATGAAATCATCGATTAAATCCTAAATTTTAAAAGACATAAGTAATCTTCTGGGATCGCATTTTAGTGCATATCTAAATCATACACTAAAATATCTGGAAAACAAAAACCTTTAGACTACAAATATATAAAAATGTGAGAAGTTGTAATACACGGATAAACAATATTATTTATAATTATTATATATTTTTTACATGAGCATTACCTTATAATTATTAAAAATGCACCCCACTCCCCTTTAAAAATGCAAAGAAATTGTTTGCTTTTTGTCTGTGTGAATGATGTCATGTGTTCAAAATAAAAATACTCATTTGATGCCAACACTCTGGTGAAAATGTAAGTGGTGTTACTTGCTTTTTTAAAAAGCTGTGAAATATATAAACATAGAGTATAAAAACAAACCAACAGCAGCTTAGAAGGTAAATAAAATACATTCCAAGCTAATATAATTAGGCTGATATATTAAATCAAGGTTCACATCATGTATGACAATTTATTGCCTGTAAATAAACAATGGCAATAACCGTACCGTAGAGTATAATTTACAGATTTCGAATAAGTGCATGTCATCCTAAGAAATTATATATATATATATATATATGTATATGTTTATATATACACATACTCACACACACCTTTGGTTTTTAGCCTGATGCCAAAGTGTGGTGTTTAGATAAATACAACAGCAAATGGTTTTTTCCACATTAACAACATTAGCATTGTGTTGTGTGTGTGAACTGGGCTTATACTGAGTGTTTGACATTTAAAATGTCAGTCTCTCATTTCTAAGGCTTAACATGTTAGGCCAAAATAAAAGAAGGTATTAACTGGATTCCTAGACAAATACAACCTCAGACAGACAAGAGAAAAACATGACATAGTTTATGTTTATTCATTTAGCACACTTTTATCCAAAGCGACTTACAATTTATAACCTATAGGGCATGTTGTGATCTGTGGGGGAAACCGGAGTACCCGGAGGAAACCCACGCATGCATGGGGAGAACACGCAACTCCACGCAGAAAGGCCGCAGCTGAGCCAAGTTTCGAACCTGCAACCTTCATGCTGCGAGGCAACAGTGCTAACCACTGCACCACCATGCAGCCTGGTGTATACCCTTATACATAGTGGTATAAGACCTTATTTCATTTGGACAAAATGAGCCTAAATGTCGAACTCCTGGGGTAAAAAGTCCATACTGCTTTAATAAAAAAGGAGAAGAACTCCTCTGTACATCTACTTATTCTATAGTGACATGTGATCAACAGTTGAAGCTCGTCTCTAAATGCTCCATGCATCAGTACGATGAACCTTTAGAACTTTATTTTATTTTTGTAACTACCTAATGATACTGTAAGATATTTTATTGTTGCCTTTCTGCATCTGTAGGGATCTGGCAACAGCTAGATGATTTTCATGCATTACTAGAGGTCAGTGTACTTAGTTTTTGCTATTGATAAAATAAAAAAGTACTGAAAATAATTTAAAATCTTCAATATTTCAATGAAGAAAATTTCACCTTTTTAACATTCTCCAAGGGATTTCAAGATATGTTTTCGGGGATTACTTTATTGTCAGCATCGCTCCCTGTTGCCACGACGCTATTATCTCTCTGACGAGTGTGCGTTCTTTGTTCTTGTATGTTATAAGCCCAGGCTCTGTCCACACCTCGACCCTCGACCCGGCAGGGACTCCAGTCTGGAAGGGGAAAACGTCCGGCCACCACTAGGGCGTCGTCAGAAAGCTCAGCCTTCAGCTTGTCCTGCAATAATGGAAGCTATCAAAAAACAAGGAAATAACATTACTGATTATGTAATAAAAAAAAATCAAGCTTATAAATGTAACACTAAATTGTTATTTTAACCTAAGAATTTAGATTAAATCTGTGTTTATTTTGATAGAAAATATTAACTTAAATTAATGATTTACTATACACCAATTCAAGCTGCCTTGAGGTTTATCAATTTAAAAACAAAGACATAACTTTATGAAATATTCTTCACATTACCTACCACACTGGGAGCCAAAAACACTGTGATGTTCTTGCATTTTGTCAAGTCAACCTGTGAGGAGATACGAAGCGAAATATGAACAAAAACACATATTTTGGTTCCTGCTATAGTTATACCATTATCACATAAAATGATCCAATTTAAAATATTCAGGAAATCTTTTTGAAGTGAGTCAACACAAATTTAAATCCTTACTTACGTCACATAAATAATAGTAAAAACATAAGCCAACCAGTTAAAGAGCTTAAAACTGTTAGCTTTGTAAGAAACTGATTTATTCTATAGTTATGGTCGTCCTTTGAGCTGCGGTGTCATGTAAACACAGCAGATATACAGAAAGACTGACAAAAACAAGAGATCAGTTAACTTCAAAATGTTGCCAAGCTTATTAGCAGTTTAGTTTGCAGAGAAAAATTCTGGGTATGATCATTTATAACCTTTATTTGGGAAAGCACACTTAAAATGAAATAGAACTAGTAGATGAAATAAACAACTGGATGGTTGTGATACTGAATCTACAGCAGGAAAGTAAAAGTCAGACCTTCCAGAGATCTTCTCGTCTATATGACACTTTTCCGTGATGACCTGCTCTCCAGGCGTGAAAACGGGCAAGGCGCACCAGCCAGGGGTTTAGCTCATAACCAACTGCTGGACTAAAACCATGGCGATAAGCTTCCAAGACCTTTTGGGATTAAATGACAACAATTTTAATAAATATGTAAAATAATAAAAAGAAAAACTCCATCAATCTTGATTATACACTCTTATTTACAATGCGACCGTCTCCCGATCCCAAATCCACAAGATCCCCCTTTCGACCTCTCAGCAATGTCATAACATTTTGTACTTGAGCTTTGCTGGCAGGAATGTAGGGGACCTGGACAAAATAGAGTGGAGAAGAAAAGGAGGTCAGACTCTAAACAAAATGTTCTACACACCGTACATACACACACCTGTAGCCTTAATGGGACTTTTCTGAAGCCTGGCTGGAGGATCCCCACCCACATTGCGTATACAGCAAGCCCAGTGCCCACAGCTATCTGAGCAACCCCCCAACCTCCGAGGTTCCTGCTCCTGAGCTCTGTGAAGGCCTCATCAGACGTGTCATCGTCCATTCCTGCATGACACGTGTGTTTAGTCCATGAAAATCCAGTTTTATCAAACACACATATTTACATATAACTGTATGAGATTTTGAACAAGTCAGTGTGAGTAACTTGTCCAAACCATTGTGTGCTACATCTAATAGTGAGGACAGTGCGTTACTCACTTGGTAATTAGCAAAATTTTTACTAATTTTACATTTATAAAATTACTAATAACACTATAAAAATAATAAATACACTATGTAATAATTTTCTGAAACAGTTCAATTTGATGATTGACAGAAAAGTTATGGCACGCGCCACTATTGGCGAAATGAAATACATTTGTTTTCCATTTGTTTTCGTAAAGCTGCCTAACGGCGGAGATTTCCATTAAACAGACACGATATAATTTATTTTAAGTTCAAACGTTTGACTTCAAATATAAAAGAAAGCTAACAACGCGCTTTTAATGTTAAAACCAGACATATATATTATGAATGGTTAAAACACCCTTATTCACCTTACGGACTGCAGGCGGACACATTTGCATGTAGGACCGGTCCATCTACTAAATGTTCCGTGTTACTGAGTTCTGACCTCACTTCCGGTCATTCAAAAATACGTCTTTTCTATTACACCGTAAATTATGTAGAAAGAAAATAGTTGCGAGCTCCTAAGTATATTGTATTGTACAAATCACACCATTATTGACTCAAGATCTGTATACTCTTAGATGCTGATGAACTTCTTTAATTTATTAAAACAGCCCAAAGGGAGTTGACAAGGTCTTTCAAGATGCATCCTTAGAACACTGTTAGATGAAACTTGCAGTCTCTGAAAATTACAATTTTAGGATTTAACAAAACCAGAACTGAACATAAATATTTTTATGTTAAAGTAAAAATACAATTTCAGTTTAAAGATTTATTTGTAATGAAACCTTGTAACAGCATACAAACTCAAAATCCAACCACAAACAACTTTAATTTTATAAAAAATATATTTTAAATATTCAGAAAGATTAATATCAGAAGGGAAAAAAAGAAACAAGTAGCAACCATAATCAAGTTATTACTGAGAACACAAAAGGGAAACTATTATTAGTCACTATCTGCATCATCACTGATAATCCCTCGCAGATTGGCCCATTCTGAGATTTTCCTGCGTCCTTTGTCAGGGTTGTTCTCTTCTTCCGTGTCAGATCTGGAGTTCAGAGCACGCTTGTAGCCGGAGGACGGAGGGTCCTGCCTGTTTGACATTCCTCTGCGAGTAGGACGACCTAAAAAAGTAAACACACCTAAGTGTTAGAGCGTTTGACAACAAGACCAGCACTGCGGACTGAATACCAACAGAAGTTATGAGTCCTTATGATTGAATCATTCTCCTTTTGTAGGAAATAAGCAAAACCTGTGTCTGAAATTGAAAAAAGTAAAACAGGGAGGTAGAAAATTGTGCTGCGTTATCTGTGCTTTTGAACTAAAGCAAGATATTCCACATCCCTGTTTTGTTTGGGTATTTAAAAGTGTTTGGAAAGAGAGAACTGATGAATGATCTTCTTCAGAAACACACAGAGATGCACACACAAAAACAAGAGAAAGAAAACCCAGATGCCTTTTGTGTTGATGATGTTGCAGACATCAAGCTCGGCCAGCTCCTGAGCCTCTTCTCTCTTCATTCGGACTTTTTTACATTTCTCAATGGTTGGGTTTCCTAAAGGGCAAGCGGACATATTAGGTAGATTAAAGTATTAAGTAACAAACTAGTACCTTAAATGTATAAAAATCAAGTCAGGATGACAGCAAACAAGTTTTGGAATTATTAAAACCACAAAAACTTCTCTGGTGCTCTACTGGATTATCAAACTGGTCAACATATTTAATCTTTCACAGTTTTTAAGCAAAGATGTAAAGGCTGTAAATAGGTAAACATCCCAATGACCATGAACGCCGAGATCTTCAAGCTCCTTCTTTAAAACAGCCAGCTTGGAGCGGGTGGAGCTGCAGCTGTTCAGCAGTTTCTTGTAATTCCTCCTCACACCACAGAGGGCAATGTAACGCTTCAGACGCACGACAGCTTTGTCGTCATTCTGCAAGGGTGGAGAAAAAAACGTTAGGTCTACACTTCACTCACACTTTAATTTTAGTCAAGTTGTTCATTTTCATCTTCTGGGATCTGAGAGGAATCTAAAAGAAAGCGGTGATCTGTAACAGCAACTTTGAAACCGTTTAAAGTTCAGACGGAGCTCACCTTTTGGCTGCTCTGATCTCTTTTCACCTTCTTCTTACTTTTTGAATCTTCAGCCGCTCCTTTACTCTTGTCCTCCAGAGAGGACAAGGACGATGAACCGGAGTCTGAATTGTTGGTTTTCTTTCCCACGGTGACTTCCTCTGTGGCACAGCAGCAGGACACACATTAACAATCATTCCTATAAACACTAATAAAAACTTGAATAAGTATAAATTCATCGGTCACTATTTTCAGCGCCGGACGACTTCCTGTTGTCGCCTCTTTGTTCCGACTTCCCATCTGAACCACTTTCACTCTCATCACTCTCCGCCGATTCCTTCCCATCACTCGTTTCGGGACTTCTCCCTTCCGTCTTTGGAGTGTTCGATTCCTTTTCTGCCATTTTCTCTGGACTCTCGTTATTCTCGCTGTCACTTTGTTCTGACTTCTTCATTTCTTCATCAGAAGAGTCATCCTCGCTCGTGGTCGGCTGTTTTGCGTTCCCATCTGTTCCGACTCGTTTCCCTGCACCCGTAGCGTGAGATTTTGCTTGTTTTGGACTTCCTGTTTTGCATTTCTCTTCAACCTCTGAATCTGAAAAATCAACATTAACATCACAGCACCATGAAACCGACACATTAAATACATATTTGCGTTACAACCTACCTGATGAGGAGCTTGAAACACGACGAGATTTTTTTGCTCGGGGGTCTTTTTCTTCTTCACTTTCCACCTCTTTTTGCTTGGTTTCTCTCTTCCGTTTGTTTTGGGGCCCCTTGATCTCAGAGTCACTTTCATTTTCAGCATTTTCCTTAAAGAAACAATATAAACAGAAATCATTTAAAAACTATGCTTTTAATATACCTTGTATTTTTTATTTCAGCCTCTAATGATCACAAAAACATTATAATACGACATCCTGCTTTACGAGCACGCTCTTACTTTGGAAAGATGCTCACTAGAACTACCGTGTTGCGTACTGTAAACATACTGATGTCACATGAATAATAGAGTACACCTCCATTGTTTCTATTGATGACCCCTGTCATGCTGTGGTGCAACATCCTGTAATGCTTCTCTGTACCGTTCCACTTCCAAGCGCTGATGATTCTGAGAAAGGAAGTGGTGGGCAGCTGGTGCCTAATTCCAGTAGTCACTAGGTGAGGTGGGGGGACACACTGGACAAGTCTCCAGTCCACCACAGAGAGACAGAGACAAACATCCAGTCACTCAGATCAATTTAGAGTCTCCAATAAACATAATCTGGATGTTTTTGGTCTGTGGGAGGAAACCAGGGTACCCAGAGTGGATCCACGCATGCATGGGGTGAACAAGCCAACTCCGCACAGAGAGATTGAAGCCAGGAATCAAACCTGCAACCTTCCAACTGTGAGGCAACAGTAACAGAAATTTTAATAAAACTAAATGTAATTGCCATTCCATCGGATGTGCAGGCATTGCATGACATCCGTGAAGCCGGTGGTGAAGCATCGCGATTTGGATGCGAGCCAGAAGCCCCGCTAAGGCTTTGGGTCCATTTTTTTTATCTCAATGCTTCGAGAATGCGTCAAGCTCAGCAGCGGAGATCAGGTCAGACAGGAGATAGATCAAAATAAGAGTTGTGCAGATTTCCACTCACTTAACTAATAAAAAAAGTGCGTCATTGCCCATGAAACCACAGATCTTTTTGTACACATGCTGCTGTTCTTCTTGTTTGTTATGATGTTAAATGCTGAAATCTCGTGTGATCCATCTCTGGTGCTTCCAAGGCATCGCAGGGCCAGCTTCGTGGAATGCCTTCACTGATGTTTTGCGTCTGTAACATTGCTGGAGGCAAGGATGCTCACGCGTAAAATGCGTTTACAATCTTATGCACCATTTATGCATCCAGTGGAAAGCTGGAGTACACATGTCAAAGTCACTGAATCCAATGCAAGTTGTACAGAGCAGCCTTTTTCTTCTTCATCTAAAGGCAGCTAATCAGAATCAGCTGCAGGGTCAAACCCAGAAACTCCCAAGCAGAGGACCGGCATTCTGCAGACTCTATAGTTTGTGACAACATCGAGTATTTTTGTGACCGACGTTGACGTTTATGGATGGTCCCTGGACACTAGTCTCAGCAGTTTCTGCACATTGAAGCTTGTGTGACTTGTTCTGCATACAGGACGGTGCATTTAGATCAAAACAAACACGTGTGACATGGATGAGCTCATCAGTGTTTGAGAAATGGTTGGACTTATAACCACATTAAAAATAACTGTCAACAGAAGAAATGACAAACATGTAGAATGATCCTAAGTTTCAGTTACCTGCATGTTCAGAAGTTCTTCCTCCACCACTTGTTTCATGAACTTCTTCGCCTCTGGACTTAATGGCTCACATTTCACAAGAGCCAGGTACCTCTTCTTCAGTATGCCTAATGTGAGCGTGCTGAGAGAAAACAGCAGAATGAACACATTGAGCAGCTTTTAGAGCAAAGAAAGGTGCTCACACATTTTTTCATGCCTTTAAAATGACAGAAAAATAAAAAGCATCTCAATAATTCTACTAACCTTTAAGAGGACAACTTAATTTTGAAGCGGATTAAATTATGCATATGTCGTTTTTAACATGCCCAATAAAAGGATGTTTTGATAATACTAATTTTCAAAAATCACACATTTCTTTTCCAGCTCATAGAATTAAACAAACAAAACATTCTGTACATGAAACTGGATCTGCTGGGGACAAAACGACCAGACTAGACCACTCTTTGCATAGATTGTTGTGGTTTTCAGCCCATTAAGTAAAACAATCTTCTTAAAACATCTTATTTAGTTTCTGATAAACAAAAACATTTGCTATAACTACCACAAGCAACCAGGAGGGGGCGCTACATATTGTTTATAAGCTTAAAGACATTCCAATAAATCAATATTTAATCGATTTTTTCAGCTCAATGTCCGATTATTTGTGACACCAAAGTAAAGTAAAACTAAAAATTGGAACTTCTGGTCTTTGATTGCGTATAATTATAATTATTGTTAAAATATACGGTTGGATTACGTCTCCGTCTCTGATGTTAGTTACACGCCATGTCGAATAAACAACCCCAAAAGTCTTTCAGCTACAGTTAACGCCCAGATGTGCAAACAGACCTTAAAATAGACAAATTAATGTAAAAATACACAAGCAGACAAAGCCAAGAAGTCGTTTTCACCTAGAAGAAACGCTAAATGATAGCACGTGGTTTTAAATGTACCTTAGATCTGATTCATGGCGCAGTTGATCCACCACAAACCTGCGGAGAAAATTCCTCTCTTTTTCTGGCACCATCTTCTAGAATTTATCGCTTGATTTCAGGTGGCGGGAATCGTAAACAAACCAGGAAATGACGTTGAACAACCACGCCCCTAACGTTTTAGGGAAGTCACTTCCGTACTATGGGTCCCAAGAACGAAAGTCAACGGGGCTAAAAGAGCTATTTTCTACTTCGCTTTGCCTTACGCCCTGGATCACACATATGTTGTACTGCAATTTAAAAGAAAACTAATGATGGGTGTTTCGACCACGCCAGTCACGTACTTTGATATTTATCAGCTTGTAAGCGTTCGAAATTAGCATGACTACAACTTAGAAATCGGCATGTCGCATATATGACGTCACTACATAAATCTCTTCTCCCCTAGCGTAGCTGCTACTTACCAAATGGCCAGATTTATGGTGGGGGCTTCTTTCTGAAGGAAGGATTTTAAATTCGCTAAACTTACAGCCATTTACCCTTTGTTTTTCTCGTGTGCGGTTCGATGACGTCATTTTCGTAACGCGCGTTTGTAGTTCTGGACTTATTTTCACACAAAACCTAAAATAAAAGAGTTCTTGGTATTAAAATGCGTGTTTAAAATTCATGGACATCATATGTGAAATCCTTGGCACATAAGCAGAATTAGAAAAAAGCGTTTTAGCCTTAGACTTGAAATCATTTTTTCATTCTGCAGTGACCCATGGTCTGGAAGCAGATGGGTGTGACTTAGGCTCCCTATATTCTTAGAAATATACAAAGCAAATATTCTTCAAAGGATAAATTAATATCAAGTGTTTTTTCTGTTATTTTGAACCATTATACTTGGGTTCCATTCGTTTCATTAAACCTGGTCACCCAAAGGCAAAAAAATTAAAATTCTTGCATTTAGCATTTGAATTATCTATCTATAACCAGAGCCCACATAAATCCATTCTATCATTCATGTCTAAAAATTAAATATTTAAATTCCCACTATGGCTCATCATCAGAAACAAATGACATTTCTGAACAATGTTTTATTTAGTCACTGTGGAGCATTCTGAGACATAAAAACAAAATAATTAAATGGTAAATGGCCTGTATTTGATATAACACCTTCTAGTCCTGGAACCCCCCAAGGCACTTTACAACACAATCAGCCATTCACCCATTCACACACCATTGGGGATGAGCTACAATGTAGCCACAGGTGCCCTGGGGCGCACTGACAGAGGCGAGGCTGCCGAGCACAGGCGCCACCCGTCCCTCTGACCACCACCAGCAGGCAAGGTGGGTTAAGTGTCTTGCCCAAGGACACAATGACAGCGACAGACTGAGCGGGGCTCGAACCTGCAACCTTCTGATTACGGGACGAGCACTTAACTCCTGTGCCACCATCGCCCACAATAAAATAAATAAAAGAGGCCAAAGCTCATTTTCATAAGCGATTTATTTAGAACATTTCCAAGAACAAAGGATGGAAGTATTATTAGTGCATTTTTCAAGGAGTTCCACATTTATGGGTCTGACAAACACTCATCTCCCATTCAAACTTTCTTCTCCCCCCTCTTCGGAGTGCTTAAGATTGCACCAGTCACTACAGAATATTCAAAAGAAAATAACTCTTCCTCTCCCTGAGGCAAATAAAACTCTTGTCTGCCTTTTTTGGTGACTGCATAGCCAATCTGTGTGTGATCTGGTTTAAGACAACGTGAAAGTAAAGGATTATGGCTCAGATCAAACGAACTGGTCACAGTTTGTCAAACATTGAACTGAAGTTTCTGATTTCCTAAAATACAATTTGAGTGCAGAATTACACCTAAGCAATAAGTAACACAAACACTGGATTTGTTACAAAAGTTAAATACCAAACAATAAATTAGGTTAATAAATTAATTAAAAAACAGCAAGATGCAACACGTGTAATAATTTAAACAAGAAAACTGAGCTGCTCATTCGCCCTCGATATTTTTCGTTCATTTCCAGTGTTAACATGTCAAGGCTCCACGTCAACAGCGTGTCAGTCGCTGTTCAGCAGAGAACGTGAACATCAGACCATTAACACTCTGGGAAAACCGACAGATTAAACACCAAGGAAGCTGCCAGTGCAGGCCATTTTCTCACAGTCAACAGTACGTACCCTATAAATAAAAATCAGGGTTGGCTTTAGGATTTTCTGGGGCATTCTGTACCTTGCAGCAGTCTTTAACAGGTGAAGTCATCGAGTTTCAGTCACAGTTACTTTTTACTGATTTCCTATCAAAAGAATGTACACACATCGTTTTTGTAAACATTTTTCTCTAAGCTGAATCACATATCAGTCAATTCCTAGATTTCTGCAAGTGTGCTTAAAGACATTTGATGAAATAAGTTAAGACTGAGCTGTTACCGCATTCAAAACAAACAAGCTAAACAAATCACTCTTCCATGCCTTACTACTATTATTTTTCACAGAATTAGTCCTTATAGACGGTCTGCTGGCCGTGTCCCCTCTCGTCGTGCATTATGTGCCTTCTGACGTGGATCCGTCTCACCCGTCTGTCCCCCCCTGCAGCACCCTCTTCCTCGGAATGGCCGGCTCCCAGTGACGGATCTAAAAGGTGTAGCCCTCCAGGACCGGACCTTCTGTTGTTCTCATAGATCAGGATGTTAAGTGTTTCTTCAAATATCCGCGCCTCAGGAAACTCAACCTTCAATACATACAGAGAACCGTTTACTTGATGTGATTCACAGAGCCGAGTCTTATTTAAGCAGAAATCTGGAGTTTTCTCTCAGAGGTCACCATCTAGAGGCAGAAAAATGTACTGCGGCTTAAGCACCTCTCCCTACTTCCGTGATTACGACCGGAAGCAACGCCTCTCGTTTGTGAACGCGCACCTGCCGAGCAACAGAGCTAAAACATTGTTTTGCAACTATAAGTCTAACTTTATGCTGTTTATTATGTCATTTTAAAAGATTCATTAGTCAATAAAATATGCCGCAAACTCTGCATCAGTCTGGGTAGTTCTGCAAATGCGTGCAGACGATCTGTGATTGACATCTGTACATAATGGATGTCTTAACGCAATTGGCTAAGGCTAAGCAGGGCTCAATTCACATTGCATGGGGCTCTACGGGACAGGGGTGGGCTTAGCCCCCAAAATAATGACGTATTTTTTAAATTATACAGTATATATGTATATATAGAGGATTAAGCAAGGTCCACGTTGGAGGAATCAGCGGTGCAGAACGGCAGCTTCAAATAGAATCCATTATAGTCTATGGGGTTGTTCCAAACCAAACCTACACTGGGCCGCTAAAGACAGGATTGGGCTCTATTTGTACTACAAGTTGCTTCTCGGATGCTTCAATTTTAGCAATTAACATAGGGCTAGACAGTATCGTGTAAAATGTTCAGCAATTTTCAAAATAAAAGTCTATTGTGGAGATGTAATGTCTTATTTACGTATATAACGTCTATACATGTGACCCGAAGGCTTATTTACAACTAGTATCTTTTGAGAAGTGCAGCGGTGTGTTTTTCTTCATGGACGTGATCCCCTTTTGCTTTAATAGCAGAAGTCTCAAGGGATTTGGTGATCTTGAAAGTCCAGCGAGGAGGACGCCAAAGAGGCTGCACTGCAAAAAATCATCCAGCCGCCGTTCCGCGCCACTGATGCCCCCAGTGTGGACCGGGCGTAAGACTATCACTTTTACTGATTTCTAAAAAGTAATACACGACTCCTTTAAGGAGGATAACTCCAGATTGCTGCTTTAAGGTCACTTTTTATTACAGAATGCTTTTCTATCTAAAAAAAACAAACAAACAAAAAACTTTAGCTTGCATCCAAACATAGAAGTCTCAACTCGTTCTTCTCATTAAGCAAAAAAGACAAGCCAACATCACTGTCAGAAAGTAAATAAATGCGTTACCCCTGCAGAGATCTGACAGCGCTTACTTTGGTCTGTTTCTTCTCGGTTGCATAGACGATGGAAGTGCAGCACACTTCAGCAATCTTACGGCCTTCACCGTAGAAAGACCAACAGCAGATCTCATCCCCGAGCACGTCTTTGACAAACAGGACACGGCCGTTAAATCGGAGCACAAGTTTATCAAACAGCTCGATGTTCTTCAACAGGTTGTCATCAGAGTTGCTGCTCAGAATACAAAACAAGCCAGGAGAGACAATTAAAACCTGAACACCAGTCAGCACTTTCTGTCGACAGAATTGCTTAAAATGTACCTTGTATAGGAGTATTTGTTGTTTCCTCTGTTGTTCTGCAGCTTTACAACCGGCTGTAGAGACAAAACAGTCCTTAAAGGGCAATTTCAGCCATTCACAAGAAGCTATACATAATTACTAGCAACCATATGTAGGTGGGTTTTTGTTAAACCACATTTCCTCCATATAGGAAAAAGCTCGGCTTCACACCATCTTGTCTTCAGCCAAAAATATCTAGTGCATTGTAGGGGGCTGCATGACTTAACTTTTTCTTTTTAAAGTCGACAGTCAAGTAATGAAAATCGAGTCGACTTTGACTAGTCGTTGATGACGTCATACACCTGAAGCAGGTTGGTTCACT
This sequence comes from Nothobranchius furzeri, assembly GCF_043380555.1. NCBI lineage: Eukaryota > Metazoa > Chordata > Actinopteri > Cyprinodontiformes > Nothobranchiidae > Nothobranchius > Nothobranchius furzeri. Next base: position 51,449,068 of record NC_091752.1, read on the forward strand.
GGAGTTTTTGACAATTAAAATTGCGCCCACATTTTCTAAGTTAACACATTTCTTCTAACATCTGTAATTTCTGCATCTTTACTGTTCCCGATTCAGGATGGGGTGGGGGGAAGGTTAAATTGCATGAGGGTGAAGGTCACAATTCGGTCAAACGTCTGTTTTACCGCGGGCGTCAGATACCAACACTCTGGCACAGCGCGTGGCCTCCCGACGCGCAGGGGCTCGTCACCTGCTGTCTTTTCTGAGGACTGCATCTTGTCGGTCATCATCACGTGACAGCGACTAGTCGATGAAAGGCATAAAAAGTCACTACAGAGCAGTGAAGTGGACTAGTTGATACAACCCCTAGTGCATTGTGAAGCCCATTTACAGACACGCCAAGCCTGCTCGTGGCAGTAGTTCCTCAAATTATCGGCATCTTTGCTGAGAAACATTCCTTGGATGAAGAACGACTAGGTGGCAGGAATAAGCGTCTTTCTCATCATCGTTGGCCTGTGGTCTTCTACATAAAGCAGTGATTGAGCTTGTAGATCGAGTGTAAACAGGTCTCACTTGTAACATAGCAACACCTAAAATCCAGGTTATTTACGTTCACAAGCAAATCCTGACTACAGAGAATCAACAAACCTCCACTTTGGTCAGAGTTTTTGAAATAATCACTTTTGGGGCCACTTATTTTGAATTTTGTGAGGATCACAGGCCGAACCGTAGAAAACACCGTAGCTTTGTGGGAAACACAGTTTATGTCCAACCAGACTGATGAGCCAACGGCTAGTCTGAACGCAGCCAAGACCTAATTTTCCATTACCGACATCTTAAATCAGCTCCAATCTCAAAAACGTCACATCACATCATAAAAAGTGGGTTTTCAGTTGAAATAGATTAGCATCATTTTTGAATTACATGGAATTCTTTACACGATGAAACAACTACAGCAGAAGCAAGTTGAAGCACGGTCAGTGCCGCGTCCGCCATGTCTGGCAGGAGAATTACAACATTTCTATCATATAATGCAAAACTAAGCTTGATGTTAAGATTTCCAGAGACTTAGTGATCTGCAAAAACATTTTGAAGATTAAAAGTAATTTTATGAGAATAGCATTTTCCTTTGGCTGTGCTTGGACTTAATACTCCATTTCTCTGAACAGAAGCCACTCAGGAAGCGATCTGCAATAACAGCCATACTTCAAAATGTCCATTGTATTCAACAATACTGAGAGAACCAACTTTTAACTTTAATATGCCCTAAGGGACAAGATGAAGAAAGAAAGATGAGTGATTTTATCCTCCAGCTGACAGAGAACAGAGTGATTCACCTTCCTACATGTTGCAATCATCCTCTGCTCTTCTTTGGCTGAGGTGATCATGGGAATGCGACACACACTTTCAAAAACGTCCTTTTGTATCTAAAGGAAAACAAAATATAACCAAAAATGATCACAACTCGTTATTTTTCTGGTAAATTGAATGCAACAGTAAATCACATAATATACAACCTGCTACACTGAGATCAAAGTGAGCGGGCCCTTTCACAACAAGCCAAAGTGTGCTTTTAGCGTTTTTATTCACCTGCATAGCACTGAGGCAGTGCTGCACAAGCCCCTGTACTCGATAGTACTGAGCCTCCTTTAGGACCTCGTCCAGTTCTCTGGAGTCCTCTGGAAGTGGTACCGAGCCGTCCCGCAGGAAGTTCAACACTAGTTCAAAGTGCCGGCCGCACCGCTCCAAAACCACCCAACCTGGAATAGCAGGGGTAGTTTTCTCAAGTAAAAAAAATAAAAAATCTTCTGAAAAATGTAAATTCACATAAAACATGCCAGGACATGAAAATCTTACACCAAAGTTACAAAGTTTAAATTCCCAGACATAAGACAACACACATCCTGCAGAAACGGTGGGTGGTTATTAAAAGACATCTTCAGACCTTCAGAGTCGATGGTGACGTCTGTCCCTCCAGTGCAGATGCTTCGCAGCAGACTGTCTTCTTTGCTTAATGTCTGGACAGTTGTATAATGCAGCGAGCCACCCACATTCAGCTTGACATACTTGCTCCCCAGCAGACCCAGATTTCTGTGTCCATCAGAGATGTGGCAGACCGGCTGGGGAAGAGTGGAGTTGGCAGCATGACCGCCAAGGGAAGCCTCCGCAGACATGGGGCTGTGGAGTCACTTCCTGGCTGACACACAGAATAACACGAGGGATTATATGCGGAAGCTCTTGGCACTATTTTATTTGTCGCTAGGGGTGTTTTCACACCCATTTACTCTGCTTTGAATCAGCTGATAAATTGCAGCTTCTGTGTGGTTTTGTTTTCCACAAAGAAAACTGCAAACTGAAATTTTACTGGAAACCAGCATTTAGTCTGGTTATGGGGCACATGCGCCTGGGGTGGAACTACCAGACAAACGTACATCAGAGCGGTTCTGTGTTCTGGGCCTGAGATCTAATCCCCTCTCCCTTCACTTCATTGTGTTTTAAAAGAATGTTTCTCATGAGGGAAGGGTGTGTGTGCCGTGCAGCATGATCACGCTACATCAACTGAACAATCATAGCCGCTCACAAACCAGCTGTTTGGGCAGCTAGCTCAAGTCAAGAGGAGCCAATCGTATCTGATGTGGATATTGATTTTGACATGATTGATGTCAAGTTGTTGTTGTTATTGTTGTTGTTAGCCTCAAGGGCAACATGCCGATTATCACTTGTAAGTCGCTTTGGACAAAAGCGTCTGCTAAATACATAAACATAAAAGAGAAATTGTCAAAGTTGACAAAAATCAATTGCTACAAATATGTTTATGTATTTAGCAGGCGCTTCTGTCCAAAGCGACTTATAAGCGACATTCAAGCCAGCAGGTTGCCCTTGAGGCTATCAACAAACACTATTCAGTCAACCCTGGGTCGCAGTGAGGCAGCATAATCAATCATAGAGGGAGGCAAATATGGAGTTTGCAGTAGATTGGGGGACAAGTGCAGGGAGGGTGCTAGTTAGCTGGGTCTTCAGGAATTTCTTGAAAATAGACAAGGAAGCTCCTGTTCCAGTAGTGCTTGGTAGGTCATTCCACATCTGTGGAACGACACATAAAAAGAGTATGGATTGTCCTGAGCGTGGTGTAGGCACCGTGAGGTTGGATGGGAGCTGTACCATCCAGGACTTCGTATGCTAGCAGTGATTTGAATTTGATATGTGCAGCTAACAGTAGCCAATGGAGCTCAATGAACAGAAGGGTGACATGTGCTCTTTTAAGCTGATTGAAGACCAGACATGCCACAGCATTCTAGACCAATTGAAGAGATCTCACAGTACAGACTGGGACCGGTTAGAAGGGCGTTGCAGTAGTCGAGGCGGGAGATGGCAGTCGATTGCACCAGGAGCTGGGTGGCATATTGTGTTAGATACGATCAGTGAGGCTTTTGTTTATCCTTGGTTTATTTTACCCACTTCTCAGTAGCTTTGTGTTCCTCTCTGCACGATAGATCACACTCATATGGTAAACAAACCACCCTGGTGTTCGTTTAGAAACACCATTCATCGTCACTTGTGAGATCAACAACAAGAGTTCACTCTTCACCACCTTTTATCTCCAAAATATCACTACAGCTCATTCAGAATCAAGGAATTACCTTTAAATTATATTTAGATAAATAACTAATGTGTGCAAAAACCTGAACCCCTAAGTCCCAGATGGCCAATATAATAACAACTCTGGCTTGGATGACGGAATTTCTCCAGAACAGTCGATTCCCTTTGACGTCACACATCCAAGTCATCAAAACACGAAAGCTCAATCCTAGAAAAAATGTGATTATGATGTGTGTTGGCCAATGAGCTAATTATACATAAATGTGTCCTTTGTTTTGATAAACCTACACATTTAATTAAAAACACCAGAATTCAAAAATGTGTACAAAGCTCGCTTTTGGCCCGTGAGGGTTGTATAAATACTGCTAAACATTAAAAACAACCCCAGTTCCGCATCTTTAGTCGCATCATGCACAAAGACAGACAGTCTTCTCCTTTCTGCTCAAAAATACAACCAACGTAAGACTGGAAATAAGATTTAACAGCTAATGTCTACAGATAACAAACATATGAGACTTTAACAGGAGATTCTGCTAATTAAGAGTTTTTACTCACCACACTGAACATCCAAAGGTTCCTGCGAGTGAAAGCTAAACGTGTAGTTTTTAACAGCCAGCAAATGATAATCTCAGCTAGCTACTATAAACTGGATAAATAGCAGAAAACACCCTAAAACGCAGCGTTCAGCTAAGATCTCATTTTAACCGCAACCGCTTATCTAAAGTAGCTAACAATAACAGCTACGTCTAATAACGCCTCAAATGGACATACATCTTTGACTTTGTACCGATTCAATTAGGATAGCAAACTTCAAAAGGTACCCTATCGCAAAACGGGAAAGCCTATTTTAAAAACCGATAACTCCATCGTCTGACTGAAACGCTGATTATTTACTGATGCTAATGAAACTAAATAGGTCACACGGAAACGAAAGCCACACTTCCGCTGCTTTTTTCTTCTACGGTCAAATAGTTGAGCGAACTACCGCCACCCTCTGGCAAGTCTACGCGCCTACACCCCAAAAATCTCAAATACCGTAAATCCTCTAATACAGCCCCGGGCCTGTATTTTACTCAAGCTCATCAAGCTCCAGGCCTTTAATGGAAGGAGGACCAGAATTGGAGGCAGGCCTAAATTTCTATTTGAGCAAAATGAACTAATGGTTTGCTGGAGTTTTTGACATTTAAAATTGCGCCCACATTTTCAAAGTTAAACACATTTCTTTTAACAACGGTAGTTTCTGCTTCAGCCCTCTCCCCCCTCCCCCTGCGCAGTGGCTGCAAACTCACTGATGCGCCTGCAGCCTCTCAGAGTTCCTGCTGCTCTAAACATTAAAAAAATTATTTCATTTTCTGTTCCTCACTTCTGATTACCTTCAATGGTGTCTGTTTGTTGCAACCACCAGGTACAAAAACTAACTTGTTTTTATTTGACTATTTTTATGTCCTGCCTGTTTATTATATTCCTGCATCTCCTCTCAATCCTAAAGAGAAACTGCTACCTGGGTTCATATATATTCACCTTATGAGTTACCTTTGAACTGCAGTTCTAAAAGATCTACCGACCGCAAAAACAGCGGAGTGCTCACCGGCCACACCAGTTAGGTGCGTCACCGAGGACAAAACAGGTGATGCGCCCCGCTCCACAGCAGCGAAACGCATCAGGCACAAATAAAAGAATAAAAGACAGAAAACATAAAAGGAAATGAGCCGACATGAACGATCGCGTGTTAAATTAGTTTTTGAGGTGGCGACACCTGATTTGATAATGTTACTGTGGCCGTGCTCAGGACGCAGATGTCTGGAGCGTGTCAACAATCAGAGCTTTGCATGCGCAAGCTGGTTAAGGTTAGGATGGGGGTGAGGGGAAGGTTAAATTGAAAGAGGGTAAACGTCACAATTTGGTTAAATGTCCGTTTTACGGCGGGTGTCAGTGCCGACGCTCTGGCACAGCGCGTTGCCTCCCGACGCGCAGGAGCTCGTCACCTGCTGACAGCAGGCTGCTGTCTTTTCCGAGGACTGCATCTTGCCGGTCATCTGGGACGTAATTTTGGGGGGGGGACGGGTGGGACATGTCCCCCCCACTTTTTCAAAAGGCAGTTTTGGTCCCCTGCACTTTTCTCCGTCCAAAAACAATATTACGCTCCATTAAATGGATTTGGTTGAGCACTAGGACCGAAACGGAAACCGGTTCCCTATTAGACCCGCCCAAAAGCTAATCTATTGGCTCTGCTGATACTTGCTAACGTATTATTGGCTGTTGCTGCTGTCACTCAAGTGTAAACAGTCAGAACGTGCTCACGTTGTTTTGCTAGTTTGGAGCCGCTAGGGAACACCGGTACTGAGTCACATCGTCAACTAGACGCTGTGTAATATCAGCTCAGCTTCCATTACATAACATTTGAATAAGTGTTAATTTGTGAGTTTTTGGTAGTTAGGCACAGCCAGGAGGCAGCATGTCAAGAAAACGAAAAGTGATAAGAGACTTCTTTCAAAGTCAAAACGTAAGTTGGAACATGTGACACCCCTGCATTAAGCTCAGACTCACCTCCTCCTTCACAAACATACTCAAAACTAACTTTTACAAACTCATCTCCTCCACATAACTGACTCCTCAGACACAATTTATTCGTATTATTATAATTATTTTTTTATTATTATTACTAGTAGTAGTAGAAGTGTAACTTCAAAACTTTTATCATTTAACTTTATTGTAAACGTATCTATTGCAATGTATATGTTCACATTAAAAAGCTCTGAAAAATGAACAGTATCATCATCGTCAACAGATTTTTTTAAGCTTAATGTCAAAGATGTACACTTTTCATTAGATTTATCTTATTTTTTCCATTTATTTTTCGTGTGTTGAAATGCAACAACTGTTTAAACACTTTTAAGGGGAAAAACATATTCAATATGTTTTTATACACTCAAATGTTAGGGTGATGATCATGTGTAAAATATTAGTTCAGCATGTCCTCTAACACAGCAAATGAACAAACGGCCAGATCTCAGGAGGGACCGTTTATGTATAAATAATTTTTATACTTTTGACTAGGCCTGGGAAAGTAACAAATTTTGCTGGACGATATTTTGTCCAACAAATTGTTGATGATAAACTATATCATTGTCAACATTATCTAGACCAAAATAACCACTAATATAATGTTAATATATCATAATAATGCAAGTACACCCTTTAAAATGCAACAAATAAACCTTCATTTAACATTGAAATGTCCAGAACCAGAACTTCTAAATGAATAAAAATAACAAACAAAAACTAAATAAAAAAGGAATCTCACTCCCTGTTAGAAAATGTTGCACCAAAAACAATAAAAAAAGACCCAAAACAATAAATACAATGGCCTATCCGCATTGTCAACAGCCAAAACTGCACTTCAATAATGATAATAAATAAAAATAATAATAGAGTTGTACATTTTTTTACTTTGATATATATATATATATATATATATATATATATATATATATATATATATATTGAGGATGGAAAAATTATTGAGATGGGCACGTGACGTGTCAAGGGGTCTTTACATAACACCCCCCACCCCAAATCCGCACAAGCCTGCTGTGTCCCCCCCACTTCTGAAATCAAAATTTCGTCCCTGCCGGTCATTATCACGTGACAGCGACTAGTCGATGACAGGCATAAAAAGTCACTATAGAGCGGTGAAGTCGACTAGTGACTAGTTCATACAACCCCTGCTACTGCTCCCCAGAGTGTTCTGCAGCATAATCAGCACGTTCTCTTTGAACTTGATATCAAATTTTCGCCTCCTCTTCGTCTCCGCACGGTTAAAGTTACCCTCGTGGTCTATCACTGGCAAATCAAAAATGAGACGGATGACACAACCGCCCCCTGTACTTGCTTGTTACCACTTTCCACCCGGCCACAATAAAACCCGGCCATTATTCACCTCCGCCGGCCAAAATATGATCCCCGGCAGTGAATTAAATACAGGCTAATATTAGAGTATTTATGGTAATTACTTTTATTTGTTGACCTTGTGTTTAAGGACAAGAAGATATAAAAGAAAATATGATAAACTACAATTAGTTCTTATTTAAAAATAGCGTTTTCATTGAAAATACAATGTTAACAGGAATATATATATATATATATATATATATATATATATATATATATATATATATATATATATATATACATACATACATATATTCCGGTTGAACCATAGATTTAGCTGCATTATTGACCTTTTGCACCTACATCACCTAATCACGTGGGTCCGCCACACTGGACGGCAAAAGCCTGTAAACAGTGAGCGACAGGAGTACTAAACGAAGGGAAAAGTAGAGCCTGAAATTGTTTTTGCGATCTTTAACATTTCATCTAGTAGTTCAAGCCCATGTTCAGTTATCAAAAGAAGTAGCACACCTAGAAGGGACTCATACAGAGCGGTATTTATAAAAGTTACGTGTTTTTAACTAGCTTACGAACGTTAGCTTAAGTTCTCTCTGCAGCCATTTATCGATGTAAACAAGCTGCCTACTTTGCCTAAATTCACCCGACTGGATTTATAACATTATGTTATAAATAACATTTCACTTTACACCAATGCTGATTAAAAAAATGTCTGGATCCCTACTAGTTTTTGTTGCTGGAGGTGTCACCGCGTGTTCAGCTGCTGCTCTCAGACCGAGATGAGGCAGGATCTCTCTTAACGGCGACGCTCGTACTAAATAACCTAATTTTAACGCATGTAATCATACATCAGAGCTTTAATATTGTTAACAATTATCTCGCTTTACCAGAGGCGGATTTAGCAATTTGGGGGCCCAAGGCGAACACAGACATGGGGCCCCTTACACTAAATTTTTGACAATCTTACAGTTTTGCAAAACTCTCCCCTCTTCTGACATGAGTTATTTTCTCTTTTTATTAGTCCTCCTCCTTTTTCCTGTATTTCCCTCCCTTTGAGCGCTTTCAATATTTGCTCTGCTTTCTTCTTCCTGTCAGTGCTCCTGTGCTTTAGCCTTAGTTATTTTATTCTATTTTCTATTTTGGTCTATGTTTTCCTCCCTTTAAACATTTTCCATTGTCTTTCCTTTCTGCTTCCTTTTGATGTTTACATCGAAAAACGATGTCACTTTCAGAAGTGAAAATAAAAGCTTTTATGAAGCAAGCTGCTTCTTTCTCTTATTGGAGCCACTAGGATAACTCCATTTCATGCTTCATGTTTTGACTATCGCTTTGAGTTTGTTACGAACGCTCCCGCCTCTCTCCTTCTTATTATTTGTGGTCTTATGGCACTTGGCAAACAACAATTTGGTGCATTACCGCCACCAACTGGATTGGAGTGGAATGACTACCAATCACTTCCTGTTTGTGCATCGCCGTCTTAATAACCCTCTTATGACCATAATTATAACAGGGCTGCCTGGTATTTTTTTAATCTTATGGCTGTAAAATTGTAATAAAAAGTGCAAAGTGTGTGTAACTTGTCTCCTTTTTTCAGTACAACCTCAGCTTTCAGTGTATGGTTTGTATTTAGAATTTATTTCTATTAAAGCCTTTAAAAAATCAGCTTAAAAGTGAGAAAAGCAAAAAAGGGATTTGAATTTTTTACATTTATTACTGAACAGGAACTTCGAAATTACTGGGCAAACAATTTGGAATGAACAATTTAAACTTTGAACTGTAATGCATCTATTCTTAAAAAAGTTTGAACCTTGGTATCTTTTTTTAACAGTTTTTAAGACCATTTATTTTTGTAAACTTTCAGATGTTTTTATTTGATGTGGTAGACCTTGAAGCAGTTTCTCTCCAGCTGCAGGCAGAGCGCACCTCTCACTGCCATGGGGTGCTTCACTTGCACACCGTGCACTGCTATACCAAAAACTTTTGTTTTAGCAAAAATAATTATTTATTGTAAAAAGATAAATAATGCTGGAATGAAGCTGAATCTTACAATTAGCAAATAGTTGAGGGTTGTTCAAATAAAAAAATAAAAAATAAAGACTGAACAAACATTCATACCCTGGTTCACTGGAGAGCTGTCCTTCGTGGTCACTGTCTTCAGACATACTGTAAGCCTTCTGGGACACTCAATAGATCATGTTGATTTTCTTTGAGGCATTTCCAGAATTTCATGCTGGTTTTTATGCTGATTAGCTTCCCCGTTCCGTTATCCGCTTTCATCGTGGCGCTGCACTCCGTTTCAATCAGGCTGTACAGCAGGATTTCCCCTTGTAGCGATATTTTCCATAACTCTGATTGCTTCATGCTACAAACCATTGGAAAGCTGCTGATATGTACTTTTTAGGAACTGTTGGTCTTGGTCTTCGTCTTCGTCTTCCTCCGCTTATCCGGGTCCGGGTCGCGGGGGCAGCATCCCAATTAGGGAGCTCCAGGCCGTCCTCTCCCCGGCCTTGTCCACCAGCTCCTCCGGCAGGACCCCAAGGCGTTCCCGGACCAGATTGGAGATGTAACCTCTCCAACGTGTCCTGGGTCGACCTGGGGGCCTTCTGCCGGCAGGACATGCTCGAAACACCTCCCCGGGGAGGCGTCCAGGAGGCATCCTGACCAGATGCCCAAACCACCTCAACTGGCTCCTTTCGATCCGGAGGAGCAGCGGTTCTACTCCGAGTCCCTCCCGAATGTCCGAGCTCCTCACCCTATCTCTAAGGCTGAGCCCGGCCACCCTACGGAGGAAACTCATTTCGGCCGCTTGTATCCGCGATCTCGTTCTTTCGGTCATTACCCAAAGCTCATGACCATAGGTGAGGATTGGGACGTAGATCGACCGGTAAATCGAGAGCCTGGCTTTCTGGCTCAGCTCCCTCTTCCCCACGACAGATCGGCTCAGCGTCCGCATCACTGCAGACGCCGAACCAATCCGCCTGTCGATCTCCCGATCCCTCCTACCCTCACTCGTGAACAAGACCCCGAGATACTTAAACTCCTCCACTTGAGGTAGGACCTCTCCCCCGACCCGGAGGAGGCAAGCCACCCTTTTCCGGTCGAGAACCATGGTCTCAGATTTGGAGGTGCTGATCCTCATCCCAGCCGCTTCACATTCAGCTGCGAACCTACCCAGCAAGAGCTGAAGGTCAGAGCTGGATGAAGCTAGGAGGACCACATCATCCGCAAAAAGCAGAGACGAGATTCTCCTGCCACCAAGCTCGACACACTCCACACCACGGCTGCGTCTAGAAATTCTGTCCATAAAAGTGATGAACAGAACCGGTGACAAAGGGCAGCCCTGGCGGAGTCCAACCCTCACTGGGAACAGGTCCGACTTACTACCGGCTATGCGGACCAAACTCACGCTCCTCTGGTAAAGGGACTGAATGGCCCTTAACAGAAAGCCACCCACCCCATACTCCTGGAGCGTCCCCCACATGGTGCCCCTGGGGACACGGTCATAAGCCTTCTCCAAATCCACAAAGCACATGTGGATTGGTTGGGCAAACTCCCATGCCCCCTCCATCACCCTTGCAAGGGTATAGAGCTGGTCCACAGTTCCACGGCCAGGACGAAAACCACATTGCTCCTCCTCTATCTGAGATTCAACTATCGATCGGACCCTCGTCTCCAGTACCTTGGCGTAGACCTTTCCAGGGAGGCTGAGGAGTGTGATCCCCCTATAGTTGGAACACACCCTCAGGTCACCCTTCTTAAAGATGGGGACCACCACCCCGGTCTGCCACTCCCTAGGAACTGCCCCCGATGACCACGCAATGTTGTAGAGACGTGTCAACCATGACAGCCCTACAACATCCATAGCCTTGAGATATCCAGGACGAACCTCATCCGCCCCCGGGGCTCCGCCGCTGTGTAGTTGTTTGACTACCTCAGCAACTTCTGCCCCCGAGATTGGACAGTCCATCCCCAGGCCTCCCAGCTCTGGTTCCTCCTCGGAATGCGCATTGGTGGGATTGAGGAGCTCCTCAAAGTATTCCTTCCACCGTCCGACTATAGCCTCAGTTGACGTCAGCAGCTCCCCATCCCCACTGTAAACAGTGTGAGCGAGTTGCTGCCTTCCTCTCCTGAGGCGCCGGACAGTTTGCCAGAACCTCTTTGGAGCCGATCGATAGTCTTTCTCCATGGCCTCACCAAACTCCTCCCACGCCCGAGATTTTGCCTCGGCAACTGCCACTGCTGCACCCCGCTTGGCTATCCGGTACCTGTCTGCTGCCTCCGGAGACCCACAGACCAGCCACGCCCTGTAGGCCTCCTTCTTCAGCCTGACGGCTCCCCGAACCTCTGGTTGGAGGAACTGTTGGAATTCTTTGAATCTGATCAGCCATTCAAAAGTAATAAAACTGAGCATTTTGGATGACAAACTCAGCACGTCTCTGAATCTGTGTTGTGATTCGTTGCGCTCAAGACAGGGAATCCCGGTGGCTACCGTAAGGTATTGTATATGCACGAAAAGCCCCACTTTTAATCTTTTCAGCACTTTTGGAATTTTAATGATATCTTGAATGGTTTAGGAATGATGGTAATGATTAGTGCGCATGTCCAATCCCGTTTGCAGCGACAGGTTGGTAATAAAATTATTGTGGCGTTAACAGAGGGGTGCCGGCGGTCAGGGCTAGGGGGCCCCCCAACACAAGGGGGGCCCCAGGCAGCTGCCGACCTATGCCTAATGGTAAACCAGCCACTGTGCTTTACACTACAGTGGACGGTACCGCGCATCCACCATGGTGAAATATCCATCCATCAGAAGAACGCATCACATTTGTCCCTGTCTTCATCATGAAATAAATACTGTATTTTCCGGAGTATAAGTCGCACCAATTCAATTCAATTCAATTCAATTCAATTCAATTCAATTCAAAAATACTTTATTAATCCCAGAGGGAAATTGATTGCTGTAGTAGCTCAGAATAAAAAGAATAATCAAGTCATCAAAGAGTTATTGTATGTTATAGGGCTGCACAATATTAGGAAGACCTGCGATATTCGATAACAGTAGTTAATATTGCGATATCGATATTACTCATGATAAATGAACAAATACTAAAGTATGCAGTGTTGATGTCGTCTGGAGTGTGAAGTGTGCTCTGGGTTCAAAGCAAACAAAAACTAATGCATGAATTCCATTACAACATAACATTTTTATTGCAAAAATATGCAGCTGCACCTGCTACTGTATTAGCAGCAAAACAACAAACTGCATGCATGCAGTTTCTCAGTGACTTTAAAACATCACCTCCACCATAAAACTTTTTCTGATGCTCCAAATACAGAAAAACATCCCTTACCAGGGTTTTTGAATAAATACAAAAATCTGAAAATAAGTTTAAATGTTAAATAATAGTTAACATCACTTAAATGCAACAGCAAATTCTCTCATTGCTACTGAGCATTTTCTCCACTTATGTGGTTATGATATAAGGCTGTTGCTGCTATTGGGAAGTGATCTGTGCTGGGCCAAACTAGGAGAATATTAAGATTTTTTGAGGTAAAGAGAAAAACAATTGTCTACCTTTCAAAAGAGGAACTGGCAAAAAAACTACATGGAAAATATGTGAAAACGTTTGTTTTTAACCCCAAATTAAACAAGTTTACCTGGATCTTAAAAAGCAGCTCAGATGATTAAACTGCAACTATGATTCTGATAACAAGCTAACAAATTGAACTAGCTCCTCTAAGATAACCGGCTAGCAGAGCTTCTGACTGACAGTTTATGTGCAGCAGCAAATCAACTATCCTGATTAACAAGGTTATAAAAGCTCATAAATGAAAAATCACTTTGATGTGTGGGGGAACTTTTCCAGGCCCTCTTTAGCAGGGTGGTACTGGGAGGAGAGTGCTGTAGCCTTTTAGCTGGAAGCTAACCGGAGCCTGGGGCTAACATCACCACCCGGTGGAACACTAGCGACATGGTTCACCGGCACGTGTCGGAGTCAGCCCGGTAAAAATGATTAACGACACCGAGCGGACTCACGTTCACGTTTGAAAGCAGCGCTGATTCCAGAAACCTCAGCACAAAGTGCGTTTGTTGCTCTGAGCCAGCATGGCGAACAAGGGAACGGTGCCACTAACTCAGTTCGGGTGTTGCTTTCCATCCTAAGGGTCTACATAAGGGGCGGGCGTATTAAGTGAATGGACCCATCTGATTGGCCGCATATCAAAAGGGCTTCATTTGATTAGTCAAATAATACTTCCGCGTAAAAAAACAGAGCTGGTTTACAAAAAGTTGATGTATGACACGGATGGAAATGTTGAACCAAACATTTATCGCCGTTTTTGACGTGCTTTGCGATGGGCCTATCGCACGTCCTGTTGTCCCGATGACGATAATTTTTCGATATATTCTGCAGCCCTAGTATATTACAATGACTGTTGGCAGGAAGGATCTCCAGTAGCGGTCAGTTTTGCAGCGAAACTGAAGAAGCCTCTGACTGAAGACACTCTTCCGTTGTCAGACAGTCTTGTGAAGAGAATGTTCAGGGTTGTCCATAATTTTCTTGATTCTCTGGAGAATCCTTCTTTGCATTATCTCCTCCAGTGGTTCCACAGTCGTCCCCAGAACAAAACCAGACTTTTTTATTAGGCTGTTGAGCCTTTTCAGGTCCCTGTTTCTGATGCCACTACCCCAACAGACGATGGCTGAAGAGATTACACTCTCAACAACAGACTTGTAGAAGATCTGCAGCATCTTGCTACAGACATTGAAGGACCTAAGCGTCCTCAAGAAGTGCAGTCTGCTGTGTCCCTTCTTGTAAACGGCTTTGCTGTTCTTTCTCCAGTCCAGTCTGTTGTCCAGGTGAACTCCAAAGTATTTGTACTCCTCAACCACCTCCACTTCTTCTCCCATGATGGAAACAGTGTTTGACTCCACCCCGTTTCTTCTGAAGTCTAAAATCATCTCCTTTGTTTTGTTCATGTTCAAGGTCAGATGATTGTTTCCACACCATGCCACAAAGCACTCCACCAGCTCTCTGTACTCAGCTTCCTGTCCATCTCTGATACACCCGACAACTGCAGAGTCATCTGAGTACAGGTGCTGGCCAGTAAATTAGAATATCATCAAAAGGTTGAAAATATTTCAGTAATTCCATTCAAAACGTGAAACTTGTACATTATATTCATGCAATGCACACAGACCAATGTATTTCCAATGTTCATTACATTTAAATTTGATATTCATAAGTGACAACTAATGAAAACTCCAAATTTGGTATCTCAAAAAATTAGAATATTCTGAAAAGGCTGAATATAGAAGACACCTGCTGCCACTCTAATCAGCTGATTTACTCAAAACACCTGCAAAGGCCTTTAAAAGGTCCCTCAGTCTTGTTTTGAAGGCACCACAATCATGGGGAAGACTTCTGACTTAACAGCTGTCCAAAAGACAATCATTGACACCTTGCACAAGGAGGGCAAGACACAAAAGGTGATTGCTAAAGAAGCTGGCTGTTCGCAGAGCTCTGTGTCCAAGCACATTAACAGACAGGCGAAGGGACGGAAAAAATGTGGTAGAAAAAAGTGTACAAGCTCTAGGGATAACCGCACCCTGCAGAGAATTGTGACGACAAACCCATTCAAAAATGTGGGGGAGATCCACAAAGAGTGGACTGCAGCTGGAGTCAGCGCTTCAAGAACCACCACGAGGAGACTCATGAAAGACATGGGATTCAGGTGTCGCATTCCGTGTGTCAAGCCACTCTTGAACATGAAACAGCGCAAGAAGCGTCTCGCCTGGGCCAAGGACAAAAAGGACTGGACTGATGCTGAGTGGTCCAAAGTTATGTTTTCTGATGAAAGCAAGTTCTGCATTTCCTTTGGAAATCAAGGACCCAGAGTCTGGAGGAAGAGCGGAGAAGCACAGAATCCACGTTGCATGAGGTCCAGTGTAAAGTTTCCACCGTCAGTGATGGTGTGGGGTGCCATGTCATCTGCCGGTGTTGGCCCACTCTGTTTCCTGAGGTCCAGGTTCAATGCAGCCGTCTACCAGGAAGTTTTAGAGCACTTCATGCTTCCTGCTGCTGACCAACTTTATGGGGATGCAGACTTCACCTTTCAACAGGACTTGGCACCTGCACACAGTGCCAAAACCACCAGCACCTGGTTCAAGGACCATGGTATCCCTGTCCTTGATTGGCCAGCAAACTCGCCTGACCTTAACCCCATAGAAAATCTATGGGGTATTGTGAAGCGGAGGATGCAATACGCTAGACCCAACAATGCAGAGGAGCTGAAGACGACTATCAGAGCAACCTGGGCTCTCATAACACCTGAGCAGTGCCACAGACTGATCGAGTCCATGCCACGCCGCATTACTGCAGTTATTGAGGCAAAAGGAGCCCCGACTAAGTATTGAGTGCTATACATGCACATTCTTTTCATGTTCATTCTTTTCAGTTGGCCAACATTAGAGAAACAAACATTTTTTCATTGGCCTTTAGAATATTCTAATTTTCTGAGATACCAGATTTGATGTTTTCATTGGTTGTCACCTATAAATATCAAAATTAAACGTAATAAACATCGGAAATACATTGGTCTGTGTGCATTGCATGAATATAATGTACAAGTTTCACGTTTTGAATGGAATTACTGAAATATTTTCAACCTTTTGATGATATTCTAATTTACTGGCCAGCACCTGTATTTCTGTACATGACAGGTCTCTGATTTGTACTGGAAGTCTGAGGTGTACAGGGTGAAAAGGAATGGTGAGAGTACAGTCCCCTGTGGTGCTCCAATGTTACTGATCGCCTGGTTTGATGTGCAGTTTTTCAGCCTCACAAACTGTGGTGTGTTTGTCAGGTAGCCATAAAATGTATAATGAAGAAGAAAAAAAAACATATATAAGTCACACTGGACTATAAGTCGCATTTTGGGGGGAAATTGTACTATTTTTCTTACATCATCTGAGACCAAGCATTTCAAATTGCAAGACAAGTACCGGTAACAATAACAGAATAAACAACCAGGGCGCAGCAGCGCGCCACGGTCTCCAGCAGAGGATGGCGGGGTTTCAAACCCTCCCAGCAGGGCAGAGGAGCTGAAACCTGGACCGGAGCTGGTGTCGTGCTTGTCAGAAGTTTGCTTTCATTGTGTAGCGCTGTCACGAATGACTACATGCATCACGATGGAATAATTAATGCCTACAGGTTTAGTATGTCTACTCTCATTGTTCATATTTGTTATAAGACAGTCGAATAGTAGTTTAACCAATAAAGACCTATTGTGCCAGTATCACCATAACTCTTTCTTGTTTGTTCAGAATAACGACTGAGAACATGGCATTTCAATGCTACCAAAAAGTGATTGTGGCCTATAAATTGTCACTGAAACAATATTTCGGCTTCAGACTTGTTGGATGTATTCCAGAAGGGTTACATGTGTTATATTATATCCCAAAAACTCTCCAAGAACTGCTGAATAACTTGTACAGGAAGAATGAAAATTATAATATGCAATTTCCAACCTGCCAAAAGGTGATTGTGGACTACAGCTTGTCATTGAAACAATATTTCTGCTTCAAACTTGACTGGTATCATCCAAAAGGATCATAAGTGACACATCAGATTTCAAACAGTCTCTAAGGACTGCTGAATAACTTTTAAAGGAACATTAATACCCAGAATATGACATTTTCGACCTGCCAGAAAGTGACTGTGGACTATAACTTGTCAATGAAATACTATTTCTGCTTCAAACTTGGTGGATGTCATTGAGAACCGTCATATGTGACATATATTTCAAACAGTCCCTCAGAACTGCTGAATAACTTTTAAAAGAACATCAATACTGACAATAGTAATTTTTAGCCTGCCAAAAAGTGATTGTGGACCATAACTTGTCACTGAAAAAATATTCCTGCTTCAAACTTGTTTGATATCATCCAGAAGGATCATATGTGACACATTACATCTCAAACGGTCCCTCAGAACTGCTAAATAACCATTAAGGGAACAATAAAACTGACAATATGCAATTTTCAACATGGCAAAAAGTGATTGTGGCAGAGGTGAAAAGAGTACTAAAATTTCCTACTTAAGTACGAGTACCAGTAATTTGATAATTTTTTACTCAAGTACGAGTAAAAGTACTTCCCTGAATTTTTACTCAAGTAAAAGTAAAAAGTATCATGAATAAAATGTACTCAAAATAAAAGTTACTTAGTTACATTTTTGTCAGCGTAAAGAGTAGAGTGAAAAACCACAACACCAGTTCACAACACACTCGTGTGTGCACGCACACACACTGTCATGTTGTGGGTAATGTACTTCACCCAGGACATGGAGAATCACACGAGAAGAGGCAAGTAAAAATACAAGTGTTTTATTTTTAAGGAGAAAAGAAAATAACTAGAACTAAGGGCGCTGCTTCTGAAAACAGGAACAGGATGGAACCGGAATCTATGAAGACAAAAAAAAGGTGAGCGAGGCCAGAACCAGAGAACCAGGAGAATATGAATCCGTATCTGAAAGTTCTTACAGTCCGAAGCCAGGATTTGAGCGGAGACGAACTGGGAGAGGCTGGAATGGGTGAGGTGGTTCTGAGCGTGGGCAGGCGGGCAGGTGTGGAGAAAGGAGGCCAGATGATCCTTGAATGGCGGGACGTGAGACAACTCCAGGCAAGGTAGGTGGTGCAGAACAGGATACTAGGACAGGATACACAAAAATCATTAGACCAGGATCACAGGAACCAAAGGCAGATTCTAGGCTAGATGCTACCCATGTGAGAGTATCAACCGGCACTGGGGTTGAGTCACACCACTCCTTAAATCCTCTGAACCTCCAATTAGTGGAACTCCCAACAGCTGTGAAGGATGCCACGCCCACCTGCAAACACAGAGCTGACACACCTCACCAGTAGGTGGAGGCAAACCGTGACAGTGCCCCCCCCCCCCCCCCCCCCCCCCCCAAGGGATGCCACCCGGCGGCCCAGCAGAGGAGGAGGAGGCGGAGGAGGAGGAAGCACAGGAGGCCTCGAAGTCCTCGATTAGGGAGGCATCCTCTATCCGGGAATCCACTGCCGGTGCTCGGGACGTACCCCTCCCAGTTCACCAGGACCTGCCGGCCGCGACCACGTGGTCGAACATCCAGAATGCAATGCACCCGTCGGCGAGGTGGACGGGTGGAGGCGGAGCGTCAGGGGTCACAGAGGACTGGACACCACCGGCTTGAGGAGGGAGACATGGAAAACTGGATGTACCTTCATGGATGGAGGCAGTTCCAATCGGACAGAGACAGCACCCAGGACCTCAGCCACAGGAAAAGGTCCAAGGAAGTGAGGAGAAAACTTCCTGTTGGACCCACGGACCCAGATGTCCCGGGAGGAGAGCCAGACCATCTGACCTTGAGTGTAGGTGGGTGCCGGCCGTCTGTGACGGTCTGCAATCCGGCAGTTGCGCTCAGCAGTGCGTTGGAGCACTGCACGGGTCAGAGTCCATGTGCAGCGGGCCCGGCGCAAAAACTGGGGAACTGAGGTGGAGGAAGCAGAGTCAGAGGGAAACAGAGGGGGTTGGTATCCTAGCGAGACTTCAAATGGAGACTGACCTGTGGATGATGAGGTGTGGGAATTGTGCGCATATTCCACCCATGGAAGCTGTGAACTCCATCCGGCAGGATTGGAAGTGCAGATGCAGCGCAGCATAGCCTCCAGTTCTTGGTTCATGCGTTCCACCTGTCCATTAGTCTGTGGGTGGAAGCCGGAAGTGAGACAAACCTTAGTTCCCAGGTGATTGGCGAAGTCAGTCCATACGCGAGAAATGAACTGGGGGCCACAGTCAGACAGGATCTCGCTGGGCAGTCCATGAAGGCGGAAGATATGTTTAATGAGTAGGTTGGCTGTCTCGGTGGATGATGGAAGGGATTTAAGAGGAACCAGATGACATGCTTTAGAAAACGGTCGACAATAGTGAGAATGACAGAGAACCCCTTAGACATGGGGAGACCAGTTACAAAGTCCAGAGCAATATGTGACCATGGACGATGGGGAACAGGCAGAGGCTGGAGGAGACCCTGAGGAGACTGATTACTGGCTTTGAATCTGGCACATACCTGACAGGCACTGATGTATTCCTTCACATCACGGTACATGGAGGGCCACCAGAATGTCCTCCTGATGAGAGTAACAGTCCTGCCAAGGCCTGGGTGAATGGAAAACCAGGCAGTGTGGGCCCAGTGTCTGTTTGCACCACGGGTACTAGTAGGGGCATAGACCTTATTAGGGGGACCGGTACCTGGATCGGGTTCCTGCTGCTGGGCTTCCAGGACCTTGTTGGTTATATCCCAAGTTATGGAGCAGACTATGCAGGAGGCAGGTAAGATGGTGGTGGGCTCCACCTCTCTGTCGGAGGCAAACTGTCGAGAGAGAGCGTCAGGTTTGACGTTTTTCTAACCGGGTCTGTAAGAAATGACAAAGTTAAATCGAGAGAAAAACAGTGACCATCGAGATTGGCGGGGATTCAGTCTCTTAGCCTCTTTTAAGTAAGACAGGTTCTTATGGTCAGTCCAGATAGTTATTGGATGCTCTGCTCCCTCCAACCAGTAGCGCCATTCCTCCAGAGCCAGCTTTACTGCCAACAGTTCACGATCACCCACATCGTAATTTTGCTCGGCTGGGGAAAGGCGACGAGAATAGAAGGTGCAGGGATGGAGACACTGATCGGAGGAGGAGATTTGGGACAGGACTGCCCCAACTCCAGTGTCAGAGGCATCCACTTCCAGGGTGAATGGAACTGATGGATCTGGGCGAGTGAGTATGGGTGCCTGAGCAAAACTATTCTTGAGGGAAAGGAATGCTTGGTCAGCTTCTTTGGTCCATGAAAACGGTTTCTTGATGGAGGTGAGTTGGGTTAATGGTGCTGCAATCTGGCTGTAATTTCTAATGAACCTGTGGTAGAAATGACCAAAACCTAGGAATCTCTGGAGCATCTTACGTGTGGTAGGTGTGGGCCAGGTCTGGACGGCAGCGATCTTGTCAGGATCGGTTCTCAACTTCCCATTCTCTAAAACAAACCCGAGGAATTTGACAGAGGGGACATGAAACTCACACTTCTCGGCCTTAACATAAAGCCGGTTCTCGAGGAGGCGTTGGAGCACAGCACGGACATGTTGACGGTGTTCAGGTAGATTTCTGGAAAATATGAGAATGTCATCTAGGTAGACTGTTACGAACTTGTTAATGTAGTCACCCAGCACAGAGTTAACCAGGGATTGAAATACAACCGGAGAGTTGGTGAGTCCGAACAGCATCACAAGATACTCAAAGTGTCCCAGAGGCGTCTTGAATGCCGTCTTCCACTCGTCTCCTTTTGGGATTCTGACCAGGTGGTAGGCGTTGCGCAGATCTAATTTGGTGAAGACGGAGGTGTCATTTACGGGTTCGAATGTGGATGATAACAGAGGCAGAGGATACTTATTCTTGATGGTGATAAGGTTTAAGCCACAGTAATCGATGCAGGGGCGGAGCGAACCATCCTTCTTGGAGACGAAGGGCGCCCAGGGGAGATGTGGATGGTCATATGATACCAGAAGCTAGGGACTCTGAAATGTAGTTGGACATGCAAGCCTGTTCGGGTTTAGAAAGACTGTAAAGCTTACTGGTGGGTAGAACAGCATCCGGGACGAGGTCGATTCCACAGTCGTATGGGCGATGAGGAGGTAGGGAGGACGCTCGGTCCTTACTGAATACTTGTTGCAGGCTGTGATACTCAGCAGGGACTCCAGTAAGATCGGGTGGTTCCTGAGGAGGGTTCTTGGTGGTCTGGGCAGGAAGCGGAGCTGAAAGGAGACAGTGAGACAGACAGTAGGGGCTCCAAACAGACACCAGCCCGGTCTTCCAGTCGATTTGTGGGTTATGTGAAACCAACCACTCATGGCCCAACACAACTGGCGACTGGGGAGAAGGAAAAATGTAAAAGCTCAAAGTCTCATGATGATTACCAGAGATTTGTAGGTTTATGGGGACAGTGCGATGTGTTATAGTTGTGAGCGAAGAACCATCCAACAAGGAAGCGCGGATGGGGGTAGACAGAGGAATAGTGGGGATGTTGAGCTGTTGCACTACTGCTTGATCCAGAATGCTCCTCTCGCACCCTGAGTCCACGAGCGCCTGAGTAGAAATAGTCTGTTGGTGGAAGGAGACAGCACACGTTAAACTGCACCAGGAATTCAGGACACCCGGAATTCCACCCATCAGTAATCCCGGTCCTACTGATGGACACTGGTTTTTGGCCGAACTGGACAATTCTGCAGCAAGTGACCCGGCTGACCACAGTACAAGCAGAGACCTAGGGAACGGCGTCTAGCCTTCTCCTCAGGGGTTAAATGCGCTCGTCCAATTTGCATAGTTTCCTCGAGGTGAACTGGAGGGGAGTGCTGTTGGTGGGCGTGGTGAGATCGTTGCGGTGGGGCAGCAACAGGGTATGGTCTGAAGGCCTGTATTTTGTGTCTCTCCTTGAGGCGTTTCTCAATGTTAGCAGATAACTGGACCAGGGACTCAAGGTTCTCCAGTTCTTGGCAAAACGCTAATTGATCCTTGATTCTATCATTAAGTGCCTGAGAAAAGGCGGCCCTAAGGGAAGGCTCATCTAATGTGGGAATGGATGCAAGAGTGCGAAATTCGACGGCGAATTCTAAAACCGATTGTTTACCCTGCTGGAGGCCCCATATTTGTTTAGCTATTTCTGCTGGTGATTCAGACTGATCAAAGAGTTGTTTGAATTCAGCTAGGAACGTTGGGAGCGGTCCCTGTAAAAAACTAGCTTGCCGACTCCTAGCCTCGGCCCATTGTAGAGCTATACCTTTTAACAGCCCGATGATGCGCTCAGTGACCTGGCACCTTCCTACCTCTCTGCCCTTCTCACTCCATATGTGCCCACCCGCTCGTTGAGGTCGGCTGACCTATTGCTGCTGCACACGCCGCGGATGAGGCTCAAATCGCGGGGTGAACGAGCATTTGTCCATGCTGCCCCAAAGCTATGGAACTCATTGCCCATTGGAGTTCGGCAGGCTCCATCTCTGGCGGTTTTTAAATCTCGTTTAAAGACCCACTTTTACACTTTGGCTTTTAGACAGTGACTCGTTTTAGTGTTTTATTGTGTCATTGTTTTAATGTGTTCTTATTATTCATGTTTTCTCTGCTTTTAATTGAGATTTTATCCTTAGTTTTAGCTCCTTGTAATGGGTGTGTTTTATTTTAGCCTGTGCAGCACTTTGGGCAGCTCCCATGCTGCATTTTAAATGTGCTATATAAATAAACTATGCTATGCTATGCTATGCTATGTAAGAAATCTTTACCGCATCATTAACCCCCAGAGACCCGCGGTTGTAATATTAAAACATCAGATTTAAGTCTACAAAAATAAACCTTCCCCATTTTTTTTTCTTTTTATAACCACATTTACATTGCTAGTAGGTCCTATTGTTCAGTTCTGTAACACTATTGGCTGTTAAAATGTCTAAATAGGCCAGTTTATCTGGCCTCCTAGAATAACATGTGAAAGGTTAAAAAAAGATTTTGCAGTTGCTTTCTAAATTTGGGTCTCTGGGGGGTTAACAAATGTGTCCGGTGATCTATCAAAAGCCAACTGACAGAGTAGCAGAAAACAGTGGCATTTACCTGGTTCATTGGAGAATGTTTCTGGTTGAGGTGATGCAGTAACCCAGAAACTGACCCCGTGTTGCTGAACCGGAAGTGAAGTTGGAGGCGAAGTTATGGAAGTAGCGGCAGGAGGCGGTGTAAGTCTCTCGCTTACCTGTCGTATGACAGTGTCAAGCTGGAATAATCGTTGATTAATGACTGACAACTGATCAAGGGCTGAACGGATGGAACCTTCATGCTGGGATGAGGTGTTCGCTAGAGCTGCAGGGAGTGATTCTTCAGTGAGGGTGTTCATTTGGCTGGTTGATTCTGTCATGTTGTGGGTTATGTACTTCACCCAGGACATGAAGAATCACACGAGAAGAGGCAAGTAAAAATACAAGTGTTTTATTTTTAAGGAGAAAAGAAAAAAACTAGAACTAAGGGCGCTGCTTCTGAAAACAGGAACAGGATGGAACCGGAATCTATGAAGACAAAAAAAAAAAAGGTGAGCGAGGCCAGAATCAGAGAACCAGGAGAATATTAATCCATATCTGAAAGTTCTTACGGTCCGAAGCCAGGATTTGAGCGGAGACAAACTGGGAGAGGCTGGAATGGGTGAGGTGGTTCTGAGCGTGGGCAGGCGGGCAGGTGTGGAGAAAGGAGGCCAGATGATCCTTGAATGGTGGGACGTGAGACAACTCCAGGCAAGGTAGGTGGTGCAGAACAGGATACTAGGATAGGATACACAAAAATCATTAGACCAGCATCACAGGAACCAAAGGCAGATTCTAGGCTAGATGCTACCCATTTGAGAGTATCAACCGACACTGGGGTTGAGTCACAACACTCCTTAAATCCTCTGAACCTCCAATTAGTGGAACTCCCAACAGCTGTGAAGGATGCCACGCCCACCTGCAAACACAGAGCTGACACACCCCACCAGTAGGTGGAGGCAAACCGTGACACACACGGACACACACACAGTTTGATGGAAGGATTTCTATCCAATCAGTGAGAACAGGACTCATTGGACGAGGTTTTTCTAGGATTGCATGTTTCAATTGTGATTAAAATTATTCTTTATTTTGAAAAAAAAAAAAGTTAATTTTCAGATGCCATCAGTATGTTGCTTTCTTCCGTCTCTTGGAGGGTGCAGACACTTTTTTCCTCCTCTCCTCCATATCTTATCCTCAAGACCCTTTGTCTGTCTCTGTGTGCTGGGTGCACGGCTGCTTCTGCATTTTTTCTGGAAACTGAAATCCACTAAAATGGATCGCGTCAGTTGGTCATTCAACGCGATTGATGACAATTTTTCAACAATGAGAACAGGAGAAGGGGCTCCCGGATGCCCCTCTGGGACAGACCCAAATGGACACATCATGGACTCCTGGAAACAGTGGAACTTGATTTGTTTATCTCAGCTGTCTGTGGAGGACTCTGAAGATGTGTGGATATTCGTGGTGTTGGTGTCAGCCTTGGAGGCTACCTGGCTTACCGGAAAATTAACGAGCTGTCGAGGAATATTGGCCTGATCCCGGAGCTCAGAGATGGATTGCACCGCGCTGTGAATTCACAGACTCACATAATTGTCGAGATGAATCGTAAGCTTGGAACTTTGGCCGAGATTCATTCATTGGCACAAAAGATGGATGCCATCAAGGAGAGAGTGGACGAATCAGCACGGATTGGGATAGATTAATGTCCATTATCGGGATTAACTGTAAGACAGAGAGGAAATTATCTCTGTCTGGCCCCAAAACAATTTCTAATCGGAATCTGGCACCCTTGAGCCTGCAAGACTCCAACGAAAACTCCCCCCTAAGAAGATTTGTGGAATGTGCCATCGCTATGGCAACTCAACTCTGTCTCCTTTCCCAGCCTGGGCGGGACTGCGGGAAGGCCGCTGAAACGTTCCAGGGTCACTGCAATCCTCCAACCCTCAATGCTCCTCCCTTATCCACACTTAGGTGACATGCGCTGCTTATCGTGGCTGCAGGAACTGAAGTAGGGATAGTCCCAACCCACCACCCCACCTATGTACACTTATGTTGTGTTGTCTGAAGTCTGTTGCATATCTGTCTGAGGTGTTTTTTTTTGCAGAGCAAAGCTGCCCTCCTGGTGGACGTCAACTCTGTGCCTTTTTTTCCCTCCATCTGAACCAATCCTCATGTGACCCCTCTTATCTCTATTAAGGTAGCACGACTCAGGGTTGCGAATGACCACAGTCACCAATTCTTGTCATGAGTCTTGCCCATGTATGTCTGATCTTTGAATTGTATGTACTGAAACTCTAATTTCCCTGTGGGATTAATAAAGTATCTTTGATTTGATTTGATGTGAGGTATCTCAATTTTCTCATGACAAAACTCTAACATGAGACTTTGCTCTAACCTGTCACATAACAAGCTAAATGAAATTCAAACATTTCAAATGGACCAAATGACAGCTGCTAATATTGGCCCTGCCCTACTTTACCTCTACATTACAGTTCCTTTATCCATGTCGGTCCTAGAGTTCCTCCCTGACCATGCTTATTTAGAGCAGCTGATTTTTAAAGTTAGCAGAGTTCATCCTTGGTAGTGGGTTCACGCACTCATTTAAATATATCGGCCAGAGACAAAATTTGTTTGAACAGCATGTGTAAATGTGTATTAAAACCTTAGATGAAAAAGGTTTTGGGATTTTGACGGCTGGAATTGTAAGAAAATCTGATGTTTGTGACCGGCACGGGAAAAACAGAAACTAACTTCCGGTCTAAGCCCTGGGCAGCTCGTGACGTTTCACATGGAGCTCTGCTGAAACAGCTGTTGTAAACAACGCCTGACTCAGCTGTTTCTGCGTTAGCGTTATAGCAGAGAACAATGTGTCATCAATCAGATGTAGCTTCTGAAGCCTCTACTAGTCCATCAGATTTGTTTTTTCTCTGGGATACGGCGACGAGAATGGATATTGGATTACCGGAGAAGTTCAACCGAACTCCGACCCCGCCAGCTGGATATCACTACCAGAGGTGCAGACATGTTTTAGACTGTTTGACTCAGAAGACCTGCGACCCGATTTTGGCTCCATCATGTGTCCCAATATAGTTCAGTAATCTACAGTTTTACTGCTGTGTGTATTTATTGATATAACTCTGGAAAATATTTAACCGACAAATTACCAGAATAAATCCTCCTGATGCTGGAGTAACTCCTTAGCTCAATTCATTGTTTGCACTAATCCAGGATGTCACGGAGGTTCTAATGTTGAAATATAGAGACCATCTTTTAGATTGTATGTGTATGTGTGTGTGTGTGTGTGTGTGTTTCATAGCTTTCCCAAAGGACTTGTTCTTTCCTTACCGGAGCTAACACGGTTAGCAGTTTTGCTGCAGTCATGCTAACGGGACTCGTCTAGAGTCCAGAAGTAGCGGTGCAGTTCCAGATGGATTATTATTTATTATTGTTATTTAAAAATGCGTGTAGGACACGGACACATGGCTCAGACCTTTTGCTGCAGCTGTAAATGCAATTTTACGTAATAATTAGGAGCATGAAAGTCAACAAATAACCGTTATTCACAATACTAGCATCAGCAGCTCGCTTGTTTTACGTGCTGGAGTGACGTATGCGAAACACAGTTCTTCACTGTCTGGAGGAGAGGATTTGGATTTTCTGTAATGATTTATGACAAAAGTCCTTAACAAAATAAAAAACAGAACCCTGTACATGTTTACAGCGTGTCTACTCTGAGCCCCTCCCGGATAACCGAGCTTCTCACCCTATCTCTAAGGGAGAGCCCAGCCACTCTTCGGAGAAAACTCATTTCGGCCACTTGTATCTGCAATCTCGTTCTTTCGGTCACTACCCAAAGCTCACGACCATAGGTGAGGGTAGGAACGTAGATCGACCAGTAAATCGAGAGCTTCACCTTCTGACTCAGCTCTCTCTTCACCACGGCATACCGGTACAATGCCCACATTGCTGCAGATGCAGCACAAATCTGCCTATCGATCTTACGCTCCAGTTTTCCCTCACTCGTGAACAAGACCCCGAGATACTTAAACTCCTCCACTTAGGGCAGGACCTCATCCCTGACCCGGAGAAGGCATTCTACCATTTTCCGAATCAAGACCCTGGTCTCAGATTTAGAGGATCTGATTCTCATCCCAGCTGCTTCACACTCGGCTGCGAACCGCTCCAGCAATAGCTGAAGATCACGTTCTGATGAAGCCAACAGGACCACATCATCTGCAAAAAGCAGAGACCTGATCCTCAGGCCACCAAAATGGATGCCCTCCACACCTTGGCTGCATCTAGAAATCCTGTCCATTAAGGTTATGAACAGAATCAGTGACAAAGGGCAGCCTTGGCGGAGTCCAACTCTCACTGAGCACGAGCTCGACTTACTGCCGGCAATGCGGACAAAACTCTGACACCGGTCATGCAGGGACCTAACAGCCCGTATCAGAGGGCCTGGTACCCCATACTCCCGAACACACGGTGGAAAGAGTACTAAAATTTCCTACTTAAGTATGAGTACCAGTACTTTGATAATTTTTTACTCAAGTACAAGTAAAAGTACTTGCCTAAATTTTTACTCAAGTAAAAGTAAAAAGTATCATAAATAAAATGTACTCAAAGTAAAAGTTACTTAGTTACATTTTTGTCAGTGTAAAGATGGTTACATCAGTACAAAACCACAACACTAGTTCACAACACGCTCATGTGTGCACGCACACACACGGACACACACACATTTTGATGGAAGGATTTCTATCCAGTCAGTGAGAACAGGATGTGCACATTTATTGGACGAGGTTTTTCTACAATTGTACGTTTCAATTGTGATTAAAATTATTCTTTATTTTGAAAAAAAGTTAATTTTTACATGCCATCAGTATGAGGTATCTGAATGTTCTCATGACAAAACTCTAACATGAGACTTTGCTCTAACCTGTCACATAACAAGCTAAATGAAAGTCAAACATTTCAAATGGACCGTATGACAGCTGCTAACGTTGGCCCTGCCCTACTTTACCTCTACATTACAGTTCCTTTATCCATGTCCATCCTAGAGCTCCTCTCTGACCTTCATGCTTATTTAAAGCAGCTGATTTTTAAAATCAGCAGAGTTCATCCTTGGTAGTGGGTTCACTCACTCATTTAAAGATATCGGCCAGAGGCAAAATTCGTTTGAACAGCATGTGCAAATGTGTATTAAAACCTTAGATGAAAAAGGTTTTGGGATTTTGACGGCTGGAATTGTAAGAAAATCTGATGTTTGTGACCGGCGCGGGAAAAACAGAAACTAACTTCCGGTCTAAGCCCTGGGCAGCTGGTGACGTTTCACATGGAGCTCTGCTGAAACAGCTGTAGTACACAACGCCTGACGCCGCTGTTTCTGTGTTAGCGTTATAGCAGAGAACAATGTGTCATCAGTCAGATGTAGCTTCTGAAGCTTCTACTAGTCGGTCAGATTTGTTTTTTCTCTGGGATATGGCGACGAGAATGGATATTGGATTACCAGAGAAGTTCAACCGAACTCCGACCCCGCCAGCTGGATATCACTACCAGAGGTGCAGACATGTTTTAGACTGTTTGACTCAGAAGACCTGCGACCCGATTTTGGCTCCATCATGTGTCCCAATATAGTTCAGTAATCTACAGTTTTACTGCTGTGTGTATTTATTGATATAACTCTGGAAAATATTTAACCGACAAATTACCAGAATAAATCCTCCTGATGCTGGAGTAACTCCTTAGCTCAATTCATTGTTTGCACTAATCCAGGATGTCACGGAGGTTCTAATGTTGAAATATAGAGACCATCTTTTAGATTGTATGTGTGTGTGTGTGTGTGTGTGTTTCATAGCTTTCCCAAAGGACTTGTTCTTTCCTTACCGGAGCTAACACGGTTAGCAGTTTTGCTGCAGTCATGCTAACGGGACTCGTCTAGAGTCCAGAAGTAGCGGTGCAGTTCCAGATGGATTATTATTTATTATTGTTATTTAAAAATGCGTGTAGGACACGGACACATGGCTCAGACCTTTTGCTGCAGCTGTAAATGCAATTTTACGTAATAATTAGGAGCATGAAAGTCAACAAATAACCGTTATTCACAATACTAGCATCAGCAGCTCGCTTGTTTTACGTGCTGGAGTGACGTATGCGAAACACAGTTCTTCACTGTCTGGAGGAGAGGATTTGGATTTTCTGTAATGATTTATGACAAAAGTCCTTAACAAAATAAAAAACAGAACCCTGTACATGTTTACAGCGTGTCTACTCTGAGCCCCTCCCGGATAACCGAGCTTCTCACCCTATCTCTATGGGAGAGCCCAGCCACTCTTCGGAGAAAACTCATTTCGGCCACTTGTATCTGCAATCTCGTTCTTTCGGTCACTACCCAAAGCTCACGACCATAGGTGAGGGTAGGAACGTAGATCGACCAGTAAATCGAGAGCTTCACCTTCTGACTCAGCTCTCTCTTCACCACGGCATACCGGTACAATGCCCGCATTGCTGCAGATGCAGCACAAATCTGCCTATCGATCTTACGCTCCAGTTTTCCCTCACTCGTGAACAAGACCCCGAGATACTTAAACTCCTCCACTTAGGGCAGGACCTCATCCCTGACCCGGAGAAGGCATTCTGCCATTTTCCGAATCAAGACCCTGGTCTCAGATTTAGAGGATCTGATTCTCATCCCAGCTGCTTCACACTCGGCTGCGAACCGCTCCAGCAATAGCTGAAGATCACGTTCTGATGAAGCCAACAGGACCACATCATCTGCAAAAAGCAGAGACCTGATCCTCAGGCCACCAAAATGGATGCCCTCCACACCTTGGCTGCGTCTAGAAATCCTGTCCATTAAGGTTATGAACAGAATCAGTGACAAAGGGCAGCCTTGGCGGAGTCCAACTCTCACTGAGCACGAGCTCGACTTACTGCCGGCAATGCGGACAAAACTCTGACACCGGTCATGCAGGGACCTAACAGCCCGTATCAGAGGGCCTGGCACCCCATACTCCCGAACACACGGTGGAAAGAGTACTAAAATTTCCTACTTAAGTATGAGTACCAGTACTTTGATAATTTTTTACTCAAGTACAAGTAAAAGTACTTGCCTAAATTTTTACTCAAGTAAAAGTAAAAAGTATCATAAATAAAATGTACTCAAAGTAAAAGTTACTTAGTTACATTTTTGTCAGTGTAAAGATGGTTACTTCAGTACAAAACCACAACACCAGTTCACAACACGCTCATGTGTGCACGCACACACACGGACACACACACATTTTGATGGAAGGATTTCTATCCAATCAGTGAGAACAGGACGTGCACATTTATTGGACGATGTTTTTCTACAATTGTACGTTTCAATTGTGATTAAAATTATTCTTTATTTTGAAAAAAAGTTAATTTTTACATGCCATCAGTATGAGGTATCTGAATGTTCTCATGACAAAACTCTAACATGAGACTTTGCTCTAACCTGTCACATAACAAGCTAAATGAAAGTCAAACATTTCAAATGGACCGTATGACAGCTGCTAACGTTGGCCCTGCCCTACTTTACCTCTACATTACAGTTCCTTTATCCATGTCCATCCTAGAGCTCCTCTCTGACCTTCATGCTTATTTAAAGCAGCTGATTTTTAAAGTCAGCAGAGTTCATCCTTGGTAGTGGGTTCACTCACTCATTTAAAGATATCGTTCAGAGGCAAAATTCGTTTGAACAGCATGTGCAAATGTGTATTAAAACCTTAGATGAAAAAGGTTTTGGGATTTTGACGGCTGGAATTGTAAGAAAATTTGATGTTTGTGACCGGCGCGGGAAAAACAGAAACTAACTTCCGGTCTAAGCCCTGGGCAGCTGGTGACGTTTCACATGGAGCTCTGCTGAAACAGCTGTAGTACACAACGCCTGACGCCGCTGTTTCTGCGTTAGCGTTATAGCAGAGAACAATGTGTCATCAGTCAGATGTAGCTTCTGAAGCTTCTACTAGTCGGTCAGATTTGTTTTTTCTCTGGGATATGGCGACGAGAATGGATATTGGATTACCAGAGAAGTTCAACCGAACTCCGACCCCGCCAGCTGGATATCACTACCAGAGGTGCAGACATGTTTTAGACTGTTTGACTCAGAAGACCTGCGACCCGATTTTGGCTCCATCATGTGTCCCAATATAGTTCAGTAATCTACAGTTTTACTGCTGTGTGTATTTATTAATATAACTCTGGAAAATATTTAACCGACAAATTACCAGAATAAATCCTCCTGATGCTGGAGTAACTCCTTAGCTCAACTCATTGTTTGCACTAATCCAGGATGTCATGGAATGTTGAAATATAGAGATCATCTTTTAGATTACATCTGTGTGTGTGTGCGTGCGTGTGTGTGTCATAGCTTTCCCAAATGACTTGTTCTTTCCTTCCCGGAGTGAACACTGTTAGCAGTTTTGCTGCAGTCATGCTAACGGGACTCGTCTAGAGTCCAGAAGTAGCGGTGCAGTTCTAGATGGATTTATAGATGTAGGTTATTATTTTAGATCAGACCTGTTATTTAAAAATGCGTGTAGGACACAGACACATGACTCAGACCTTTTGCTGTGGCTGTAAACGCAATTTTAAGTAATAATTAGGAGCATGAAAGTAAACAAATAACAGTGATTCACAATACTAGCATCAGCAGCTCGCTTGTTTTACGTGCTGGAGTGACGTATGCGAAACACAGTTCTTCACTGTCTGGAGGAGAGGATTTGGATTTTCTGTAATCATTTATGACAAAAGTCCTTAATAAAAGAAAAAACTGAACCCAGTACATGTTTATATAGATGGTAAAGTGTAGTTATTTTGCATTTCTACAATTTTAATACCGAGCCAATACCTTTAACCCTTCGCCACTGAAATCAGTTTTTT
Source organism: Nothobranchius furzeri (assembly GCF_043380555.1). Lineage (NCBI taxonomy): Eukaryota > Metazoa > Chordata > Actinopteri > Cyprinodontiformes > Nothobranchiidae > Nothobranchius > Nothobranchius furzeri. The sequence goes on from NC_091752.1 coordinate 51,481,095, forward strand.
CATTCCAATCCTCCTAAATAATCCTCCAGTCATCCAACTGGAATCCTTAGGGTCCCGTAATGTCCATCCTGTCAGAATAAGCCTTGGGAGCCCAGGTGTTACTAGAACTAATGGTGTCTCCTCACCAGTGTGAGCCTCCAAACTGTGAAGGTTGGTCTCCAAACATGAACTTCAAATTCATGCATTTATCTCCTCTTGTAACACTTTAACATGTTTTAAAAGGTTTGTATCGTGATATGTTACACCTCCCAGACCAAAGATTATATATAACATTATCATAAACACTATTAAGACGTCATTATTTATGAAATAGAAGTTATTTTCCTGAGCCATTTCTTCAGCCAAGATTTAAGATGCATGGATTTGATGAAACCACGCTGTCTCATGCAGTGCAACACACACACACACACACACACACACACACACACACACACACACACACACACACACACACACACACACACACACACACACACACACACACACACACATACACACACACACACACACACTGCAGCATGTTGGAATCTTGATTGACTAATTTAACTACACTGAACCGCTTTAGTAATAATTTAATCTCTTATTCTGGAGTGAAATAAAGAAACAAGCTAAATCATCACATATCTGTGGCATCAAGGATTAACTTCTGAGTTCAAACACAGGGATGGAGCACAATGTTTACACCTGAACAGTATCAGGATGTTTTACGTAACTCACAGAGGCCTGCAGGTCTTCTGTTGTATGAGCAAAGCGCTGATAATCCGCTTGTTAATGAGCGCTAAACGTTATTTTGCCGCTTCCGTGCGGAGCGGTAGAGAAATACATTCCAAACACGGAACCGAGTCTGGTTACCGAATCGAGCAGAATTCTGATGATGTCACACTGGTGCGCGAAGGTGCGGGTTCCAACCCACAGGAGAGGAGGGAGAGAGGAGGTAAACAGCGAGTGGATCACATGGACTGAACTGATGTTTTTGAGGAAAACTGCGGTAAAAATGGCTGTTTGTCCTCATTATCAAAAGTGTATCCCCCAGTTTAGATGCGGTGCTCATGCAGGTGTCTCTTCCTGTTCCGATGATGCTACACGTATTATTTTCAAGAGCATCAATATATTAAGCCTACAATTTATTTTTACTCAGTAACGGATATGATTTAACATGTAGCGAATTACAATTCTTTTTTAAATCCTACTCAAGTAAAAGTAAAGGTACAGATTTTTAAAACGACTTCAAAAGTATAAATATACAAAAAAGCTACTCATTTGCAGTAACGTGAGTAAATGTAATTCGTTACTTTCCACCTCTGGATTGTGGCCTATATGTTGTCAGCGAAACAATATTTATCACGCACATAATGACATGACATTTCTTTTTAAAAATAAAAATATATTTATTTTTAGATTGTATACATTGTCTTATCTAAATATAAGGGTGAATTTCACGATTTGGAAGGTTTTCATTCATTCTTTCATAAAATATTTCTGATGTTTTAGAATATAATTATTTCGTTTCCCTTTAAAAATGTTTTTCTAATTTAAATTTACTCAACATCCTGTTGTTTTGCTTAACGCTCAATTGGTAGGCCTAAATTGCTTCAATTAGCAGAGTGCAAGCAAAGCGTTACAGCGTCATGGACCCCACTCTTTATGCCGATATCCTCTCGTTTAAAACCAATGGAACCTTGCCCAGTGGGTTTTCCACCACACAAAAGTCTAATTTTCGTCGAAAGGCAAAGAATTTTGAGGTTCAAGGTGAGTTTGTCGAATGTTTATCGTAATTTTCAACTTTCCACTGTTTGCCAAATTTGAGTTCAATTAACAGCTGCGCACAACAGCGAACAAAAGTAGGGCATCCTAGCTACGTCTCTTGAGGAATGCATAATATTTCTCCTAAAAAAGTGGCTCAAGTGACCAACATCATCGCCATCACTGCCATAACTAGGTGTGACGGTGTTGTAACTAGCACTGGCTAGTGTTAGAAGTTCGTACAGCTCAATTCTGTTAGAAAAATTAAAATGGGGATTTTGTTTATGACACCAACAACATGTTATTCTTGTCTTGTAATTTTTCTAAAATGAAAAACATAATTTGGAAAAATGGGAACATTTAGAAAAAATAAGGAATTTATATCGTGATGTCATGTGTTCTGTTCGCGTGTTGTTGTTGCTTTAATTTTGCTGTGCTAATACTATCCGTGTCAATATTACATCTGTCGCTTAATGAGGTTTTTATTTCAAGAAAAATGCCCTGCTTTGGATTTTTAAATGCGTGCATTGACTCATAACTGTAATTCATAATGAACTATGGTGTGTTGTTCAAAAAATATTTATAATTAACCATTAACTCTTTGGTGTGGTACATTGATATTGTGGAAATAATTCTATTTACACATACAGATCATTTGTTTTTGACCATGTTACAGTACTTTAATAATTCCACATTTATGACTATATTATAGCAGATTAAAACTACTCATGTATTTCTTTTATTTCTTACAGATGGCGAGTTGTACTACATAAGGTACAGGCACAAATCACTGCATTAAGGCGAAAGTGCTGTGTGGGCCAAACAAAGCCAATGAAGTTTTTCTAGACTTTCATGCCAGCAGTGGTGGTTCGCACTGTGGCCAGAAAAAAACAAGAAAGGCAATCTCAAAAAGATTTTATTGGCCTGGGATGTCAGAGGACATTAATTTATGGGTCTGTATACAACTTGATTATACATGCACATTGTTTATCTCGCAAAATGTCCTTTATTGTCTTAAATTTCAAGTTAACCAATGTACTAGTTAGCTGTCAATTCAGTATAGGTTTTGAATCAGAAAACAATTAAAAGTCTTTTTATTGAGAGTTATATGATTTAAATTATTATACTGATTATGTTACAATAATATTATTTTATTTATTTTGCCCTCCTTTCAGGTGACTCAGTGTGTGGCATGCCAGGCCAGCAGTGTCATCATTAAAAAGCAGATGGAGTACACACTGATACAGGTAAACATTTTAGGTGTATTTTTTCCTGTAAATGGTTTGTAACATAATACATAAGATAGAAAACATTGATTAAAATTAAAAATACTATATTGAAAATGAGGAATTGCTAATGATTTCTATTTTTAATAGGTCAACCAGCCATTTGAGCTTATTGGAATGGATTTTATTGGTCCACTAAAAATCACTTCTAATAACAACCAGTGCATATGTGTACTCATTGACTACATCACAAAATGGCCCCAGGCATATCCGTCAAAGTCAAAAAGTGCTGAAGAGGTCTCAAACTGTATCCTTAAGTTTTTTTAACCAGTTTGAAGCGCCAAAGCGCATTTTAACGGACCAGGGGAAGGAGTTTGTGAATGAAGTAAGTAAGAAACACCTAAAATCCATTACTCAGTTAGAATTAAATTAACTGTCTAATAAATTGTCATCTTGTTTTACTAGTGTAATGTGTTTATTTCTTTCTGAATTCAGATCAGCCGAAATGTTTGCAAAATCCTAAACATTCAAAGGAGTCTCTGTGCCCCATACCACCCACAGACAAATGGGTTGGTAGAAAAGATGAATGGGACCATACAGAGGTATAATGTTATTTACACATTTCATATGTTTATATTTTCAATTTGGCTTTCCTTCATATCCCAATAACTGCTTTGTTATTTAATTTTGTAGAGCACTTTCCAAGTTGGTAAATGAAAAGCCAGAGGAATGGGACAAACATTTGGATCCTTGTCATGTTTGGCCTGAGAACCAAACGCCATATGACCACTATACTCACCCTTTTTTTTAATGTTTGGTAGAGAGGCGAGGTACCCTATGTAAATCCCAGATGAATACAGAGGAAGTTATTTTCAAAAACATTGTTGGATTAAGTACATAAGACGTTAAATGTATTTTCTTGATTTTGTGTGTGTGTGTGTGTGTGTGTGTGTGTGTGTGGGGGGGGGGGGGGTTCATATAATACATCCCTTTTCTACATCTTGCAGGTGGACAGCAGTGTGGAGGACATTTTGTCTGTTGAAGAGGCAACAGAAGAAATTCTTAAGCTGGATGAAGTCCTTCAGACTGCAATTTCCAATACCAAAAAAACTGTCAAAATATCAAAACAAAAATAAAGGCAGACCTAGTCCGAGTTTTACAGTTGGCTTGAAAGTGTAGAGGATGAACACGAGGAGTCAGCAGAGGAAAGGGGGCAAGTTAGATCGCAATTACCTCGGCCCCTACACAATTGCTGCAATATCAGGGAAAAGTGTGGATCTTTTGGACAGCAAAGGTGTGACAATACCAAAAATTAACATTGATCATTTAATGGTGTTCACAGAGGAACAGCCAAGAATTCCACATAAGTTGTCTAATGCTTCTTCTTCTTCTGAGCCACCCACCACTACCACATCCACAGTCGGGCCCCCAACCACCACGTCAGCCTCTGAATAATCCACCACCACGTCAGCCTCTGAACAATCCACCACCACGTCAGCCTCTGCACCATCCTCGACCACCTGTGAAACATCCACCACCATGTCCACACATGGGTCAGACACCAATGCATTGTCCAGTACCGCTCTGGGCATGATGCATGCCTCCACTGCCTCAGTATAATCTACAGTAGACCCCTCGATCATCAAGAATATGTTTATTCATTTTAAGAAGTGCTAAAATTATTGGCTTTTGATGAAAAGCATTTACTGACTATGTAGTCTTTAACTGTTGATGCAGAATGTTTACGAGTCGTGGGCTCATGTATTCAAAAGTTCTATCTTGTAGTTGTAAAACAAGATTGATGAACAGTAACATACAGCTGAATAGCCCTGAGGATGTGTTCCTTAAAGCTGGACAGGTTGTGCAGATCAGCGCAGCCAGGTTCCCGACTGGGACCAGGAAACGGGACCACATCAGTCTGGTTCTGGCCTCCCTGCACTGGCTTCCGGTTTGTTATGGTTCACACCTCAAACTCCTCGTCTTTGTTTACAATTTCTTCCAGGGTGGTGCTCCACCCTATGTAGCCCATCAACATAAATATATGGGCTAGATACACCTCCTGAAGGAGCCACAGGTGGTGAAGAGGATTTTGAACCAGTGGTATGGCCTAAGCAGACTACAGTTGGTACTGTGAGTAAAGAACTTTCTGAACTTGACATATTTGATGAAATGAGAGAGTTCATGCGGCGTTCAAAGCGAACTGAAGCCATACTGTTTGAGCAGATCAAACAGTTGAGCAGTACCATACCAAAGCTGCAGCATCAGGCCAGTTATATTCTGAACTTTCTGAGCCTTATGTCCAGACTGATACTTCTACAACAGCAGCTTTTCGAAAGCAAGAGGTCCAAATCCCTCAGGCATCAGAAGAAGAGCCACCTCAAGGACACCCAGCTAATCCTCATTCTCCTTTACGACTGCCTGCACCACCTCAGCTGCAGCTGGCACAAAGCGTTCCAGCACAAAGGGTTGGCAGGATCCATGGAGGTGAACCTAGAATAACTGACTTCAAGGAAGGTGAGGATCCTGAGAGCTTTTTTGTACGATTTGAGCGCATGGCTAAGACATGGGGATGGCTACAAGCTGAATGGGCTGCTAGAGTGGTCACATTGTTGACTGGAAAAGCCCTTGAGGCTTATGCGGGTATGGATGAAGATCAGTCTGACTCATATGATACTATTAAAGCTGCTGTGTTGTCTAAGTTCAAAGTGACAGAAGAGACTTACAGGTACCGGTTCCGAAGCACCAGTGTACCTGTGGGAGAGACTGTACGGGAAACCTACAATCGCATAAAGGGACTCTACAAGCGATGGATGCGGCTGGACAGTCGGAGTAAGGAGGGGATTGGAGAAACTATCATCTTGGAGCAGTATCTGCGTGTACTTCAGCCAGACGTCCGCACCTGGGTGAAGGAGAAAAATCCCAGGACAGGAGAGGAAGCAGCAAATCTGGCTGAACGTTACCTAGCTGCTCACTGGGAACTAGCAAGGTCAAGGACTGCTGTGGGACGACCAAGGTTTGGGGAGGTAAAACCTCCAGGTACACCTAGTGTTGAAAGCTTGGACATTAAAAGTGGTAAAAAGCCAATTTATTCCAGTTTGAAGTTTAATCTAATCTGTTATCACTGTCAGCAGCCTGGTCACAAAGATTCTTTGTGTCCACTAAGAAAACCTAAAATGGTAGAGCTATGTGTGGTACCTGCCAAAGAACATGGTCAGGAACTGTCTGATAGTTTGATTCCACATAAGCATGTGGTGGAGGTAAAAGTAAATGGCAGAGCATTAAAGGCTCTAGCAGACACTGGTAGTTCACAAACTTTGGTAAAATCTTCTATGTTGAACAATGTACTGCCTGACTTTAACAGTCATGTAAACATTACCTGTGTTCATGGATGTCAGAAAGATTATCCAACTGCAGATGTTACCATAGAAGTAGAGGGCCAAGCCTTTATGTTAACTGTCGGGGTTTTAACCAGTTAGCATATGATGTAGTTCTTGGGGAAGACTTGCCAATCTTAGACAGCTTGGTTCAACAAAACTCTGTGGCATTATCTTGTGTAGTCGTTACTGGATCTATGAAAAAAGGTTTACAACCACTCCCAGATGCAGAGGACAATTTGTATGAAGGTGGGAGTAAAACCAGGAAAACAAAACGACAAAGAAGACAGGAGAAAAATAAGTACAAGTGTATGTCAAAACTTGCTGAACCTGCTTTGCCTATTACCCTACCTATTGATCGTCAGTGGCAGATCCCCAATAACTTTAAAGAGAGCCAAGAAAATGATCCATCTTTAAAACCTCTTTTACTCAAAGCACATTAAGTTGATGGTGAAGAAAATGTTGGGGGGGGGTGTCAAAAGTTTAAATGGAGAACCTTTATCATGAAGGATAAACTGTTGTATCTTGCTGATATTGATGAACCCAGGCTGGTGGTGCCTGAAGAGTACCGTGCCGTAATCCTACATTTGGGTCATACTGTACCCTGGGCGGGACATCTAGGACAGGCAAAAACATACAGTCGTGTTGCTCAGCGGTTCTATTGGCCAGGAATGTACAAAGATGTTGTTGATTATTGCAAAACCCATCATGACTTTCAACTAGTTGCTCCCACCAAAGTGTCAGACAGAGCCCAACTACAAAATTTACCAATAATGGATGTACCTTACAAGAGAATAGCCATGGATGTCATCGGTCCATTACCCAAGAGCAGTAGTGGGCATAAATATGCATTAGTCATTTGTGATTATGCAACCAGATACCCAGATGTTTATCCATTACGTTCCCCTCAGGTCAAAAACATTGTCCGGTGTTTGGTAGATCTTTTTTCCAGAGTTGGCATCCCAGAGGAGATTCTAACAGATCAAGGTACTAATTTCATGTCACACTTGATCAAAACTCTATATAACCAAATAGAAAAAATGCTGGAAGTGCTGCAGGGGTGTGAGAAATCTTATCTGGTGCTCTCACTGGTGCTCTTCAGCCAAGGGATCCACATAAATGTTGGCAAAAGGAGATCTGAGGCACTCAGGAGATGCAAAAATAAAAAGCCTTTATTAGTACATGGCTTAAATTGTTAAAAACATCAATGCCAACGCATTTCAGCCCACAGGGCCTTCGTCAGGGCTCAAAATGTTTGTATGCTCACTCACCCCCATGTTAAAAAGGCCAATCAATGACACCTGCCGAAGCTGGGCAGGTAGACTGCATTCTGATTGGATGACCAGTACAACACAAAAACTTTTTACATCTAAACAATCCTATTGTAAGGATGAATACTTACAAATATGAAATTTCACTTATAGAATTTGAGAAAAAATTATAAATATAGTACACAAATTGTAAGAAAACATGAGATTATAAATAAGGAGCTAAATCTAATTCTCCATTAAGACCTGGGAAATTAGTAGCTTTTAGTGTGTAAATCCAAAATGATTCTCTTTGCAAGAGTTTTTTAAGCCTATCTCCTCCTCTAATTGAAATTTTTATATGTTCAATCCCTGTGATTTTAAGAGAGTTACAGCTTCCATGATTTGTGTCTTTGTAATGCACTGCCATAGGGTATAGAGAGGATTACCAGATCTGATTGCTTGTTTGTGTTCTGCAAGTCTTGCTTTTAACTTACGTTTAGTTCTTCCAATATAGAAGCAACCACATGGGCATTCTAGTCTGTAGACCACAAATGAAGTATTGCAATTGATAAATGTATTAATGTAAAAAGTACGTCCTGTGAAAACATCAGCAAAACAGTTAGTGTTAGTCATGTTGTCACAGTGAACACAATTTCCACATTTATAGTTGCCTTTTCGAGTTGATAACCAGGTTTTTTGTTGCTGTGGAGGAAGGTGACTTTGAACAAGTTGATCATTTAACGTTGGGGCTCGTCTGAAGCTGATAGTAGGAGTATCTGGGAGAGCTTCCCTAAGAACACTGTCACTTTCCAGTATGTCCCAGTTTTTTGTAATTATTTTTTTGATCTTGTTGGCTTTATCACTGAATTGGGTCACAAAATAAACCCTCTGGACATGCTGAGGGAGGGCTGGGTGGCTGGAGTGGCACAGGCATCCGCAGAAGTGGCTTCACCAACAAACATCGTCTCCTACATACTACAAATGAGAGACAAACTGGAAACATACAGGAAACAGGTTAAAGACCACATGCAAAAGGTACAATACAACAAAAGTTATGGTATTACAAACATGCCCGTGAAAGAGAGCTGAGGACGGGCCAGAAAGTTTTAGTACTTTTGCCTACTGGACCAAGTCAGCCATTAGCTAAATGGCAAGGACCCTACACGGTGGGTAGAAAATCGGGTCCAGTGACATATGAAATTATCCGTCCAGACAAACAAAAAGCGAAGCAAGTACTTCATGTGAATCTGTTAAAAGAATATCATGAGAGAAATGTCTCAGGACCAGCTGTGAAGCAGGTCCTGATGGTGCAAGAACTTCAACCAGAAGACAGTAGTATTTTGGAGGTTGGGGAGGAAGAGATGAGTCCATCCAGGGATACAACAAAGTCCAAAGCAGCTCCTGAGCATCTGACTGAAGAGCAGCTGCATCAGCTGAATGAGGTGAAACAATTTTTTCCATCTCTATTCTCGGACGTACCAGGCCGAACTGATGTCATAACACATAAAATCATTGTGAAAGATGCTAAACCTGTTTGTCTCAAGCCTTACAGGATTCCAGAACGAATGGTGGAACCATTGAAAAAAGAGGTTCAAACAATGCTGGAGATGGGAGTGATTGAGCCATCAAGAAGTGAATGGTCAAACCCCATTGTGCTTGTTCCTAAGAAGGACTCTGCTCAACTTCGATTCTGTTCAGACTTAAGAATGCTCAACAGTATTTCCTGTTTTGACTCTTATCCCATGCCACACATTGACGAAGTGCTTGAAAGACTTGGGAAGGCCAGATACATCACTACCTTGGATTTATGTAAAGGTTACTGGCAAGTGCCTTTAGATCCATCCTGCAAAGAATACACAGCATTTCAGATTCCAGGAATGGGCCTATTCCATTACACTGTCCTACCCTTTGTTCTTCACGGGGCACCAGCTACTTTTCAAAGATTAATGGATATTATTCTTAAAGATTGCTCAAAGTATGCTGCTGCCGACCTGGATGACGTTGTTATTTACAGTGTCATGGTAGGGTCACCTACGACATCTGAAGACTGTGTTGGCAAAGATCCATAGTGCTGCTCTGACGCTGAATGTGAACAAGTGTGCCTGGGCACAGAAGGAAGTGAAGTACCTAGGTTATCTTGTTGGATATGGACAGATAAAGCCACAAGTTGAGAAGGTGAAAGCTATTCAATCAATACCCAGCCCCAAGACAAGGAAGCAAGTGAGGTCATTTTTGGGTTTGGTTGGGTGGTATAGGAGATTTATTCCACATTTCTCAACTTTGGCAGCCCCTCTAACAGAGTTGACGAAAAAGTCCAACTCCAAAGTCAGATGGAATGATGACTGTGAACTTGCTTTTCAGTCCTTAAAGAAGCAGATATGTCAAGCTCCTCTATTGCAAAGTCCTGACTTCTCCAAGCCCTTTGTTGTACAGGTGGACGCTTCGAATTTTGGCCTTGGAGCGGTACTGGCTCAGGGAGGAGCTGGTGAAGAAAAACCTGTTCTGTTCCTGAGTAAGAAGCTGTTTGATCGGGAGAAAAGGTACTCCACAGTAGAAAAGGAGGGACCAGCAATAAAGTGGGCTGTGGACTCTTTAAAATACTACTTACTTGGAAGAGAGTTTATTCTGCAAACTGATCACAGACCATTGTTGTGGATGCAGTCCAAACAACACCAGAATGCCAGAATACTGCGTTGGTGCCTGACCCTCCAGCCATATCAGCTCACCATACAGCATTGTCCAGGTAAGAAAAAACGTATGCTGACTACCTTTCACGTTTGCCTGAGATGTGTTAACCAAAAAAGGGGGGAAGTGAGTAAATGTTGAGAAGCAACATGTCTTTTTTAAACCAAAGAGTGTTCATGCAAGACTGTAATGTAATCTGTGTAACAATAGGAGAGAGGGAAATCAGTGGATCCTGAGGAAGGTGAAGTAGGTAGGGAGAGCAGAATAAGGAGAGAGTGGTGAAGAAGGTCATACAAAAGCCAGCTCGAACAGGTGAGTTTTCAGCTGCTTTTTAAAGGAGACCACTGAGTCCACTGATCTCAGGCTCAGGGGGAGAGTTCCAGAGTCTGGGTACCACAGCAGCAAGTTATTTGTCACCTTTGTTCTTTAGCCTGGTGTGCTGCACAACCAGTAGGCTTTGATCACTGGACCTCAGGGACCTGCTGGGGGTGTAGGGACTAAGAAGATCACCAATGTAAGATGGTGCTTGTCCATGTAAGGCCCTATAGACCAGAACCAGCATCTTGAAATGAACCCAGAAGTTGACTGGCAGCCAGTGAAGCTGGAGAAGTAGCAGGTTGATGTGTGTGTGTGTGTTTGGAGTACCACCAGTAGACGGTTCGGGGAGGTTCTGCTCAGACACGTGAAAAGAGCATACATTTTTTTGCACGTGTAAAAGAAGGTGTGACGGGAAAATAAAGCAGACTTTTCACACTCCTCCCCATTCAACAAAGACTTTATTTTCAATTCAGCAAATGATTCACTGTCTTTAAAAGATTGTATTTATATCTGAAGCAAAGAAATGCTACTGATGGCAAGAAAAGTATTAAGTCAACAAAGCAACAGTCTCCAGGGATCCCTCATATGGCACAGTGAATTTACTACATTCACTGTTTAAACAATCATTAATAAATAAATACATAATGCATCACAGCAAGCAGCCAGATTTTTTTCATCAACATAGTGCATACAACATCAAAGTTGAAAACAATGATTCCTTTTAATAACTACGATGATGATGGAGAGCATTAAGCAATATAATTTACAATCAGTGCATGCTCAAAGCAAAATGACATTCATGTCCTTACCGTATTGTTTTACAGTATGTATATGTAATGCTGGGTGATGATCGCAGAAACAGTATTAATAAAAACTAAATACCACCTTGGTAAACACTATTTCAACAACAGATGAAACACTAAATTATTAAACATCATGTATTGGCACAGAATTTTCATTAAATGTAAATGAAAATATATTACCTCCTGCCACCGTGTTTAAGTGTTAATATATTTAAATATTTGAGGCAAATCAACCTCAGCCAATATTAGGTCAGATATTTACATTCAAATTGTGTGAATTTTTTACACACAGAAAGAAAAAAAAACGAGGAAAAGACTAAACTAAAAATAAGTGTTCTTTTCCATTTCTGTGAGACTTTGCAAAGCATAATAAGACATTTAATAAATTAAAAATGAAACATTCAGCATAAAGATTAAAATCATGACTCCAACTTTTGATTGTAACACAAAGTATTGCCATGTCCTCTAATGTTTTGGCCTCAAATTACTTTAAAAATAGAAAAAAAAGTAAATTAGAACTGATTTTCCTCCCTATCCCATTTTTTGTCTCACATTTACTCCCTTTTCTGCATTTTTACTTTATTTGTCATCAATTTTTACCCTTCATAAGGCACCAGTCCCAGAAAAACAGACCATTAGAGGATTCAGCAGGACTCACATTTGGCAGATGAACTCTTCAGTGCAAATCATCAAAAATAAAGCTTTTATTCATTTTTTTTTACAATGGGTAAACCTGATGATGTGAAAACATAAATATAAATAAAAGTAAATATTACAGGGAGGAGTGAGGCCTTTCTCATACAAAGACTTTGTCTTTGAATGTAATGCTTCCATAGTTGTACTTCCCACTTGGAAGGTTTCCTTTTTTATATGGATACTTCATACTCCCGTGTGTCCTGTGGCATTAAAGCAAAAGATTAGCTGCAGTTAAAAAAAAACTTTGTAGAAATTGAAACTAATGGGCTCGACACACGGGAGGCGACTTCGCCTCTCCTCCATTCATTTTCAATGAGACATGCGCGACAAAGCGATAATCGCGGGTCTCCCTCCTACCAAGCGAAACGCGAAAAATGTGCGTGTGAAATTTTGCGCTTGTGCACATGTCGTGCACAGGCGACCCAGTGACGCGATCCCAGAAAGTTGAAATATTTTCAACTTTTCATCGCTGTCGCTCGGACGAGGACCAATCAACAGAGGTTTCATTCACTGACCAATGAGCGGGCAGGATGCTCCGTACACCTCTGAGTAAACATGAAGGAGAAGTTGATTATTATTATTATGTTTTATATAGTAAAATCAGAAGTAAGATTTCACATAACTCCAGCAGCACCTTGTGAAACATCATATCTACCACTTTTTTTTTTTAACTCTGAACCGCTTAAATAACCTTCATTCCCTCCAACCTGACACAGCCAAGCAAAACAACGGAAGTTTCGATTTTGCCGCTGGCCGCGGATCGCCTCCCGTGTGTCAGCTAATAAAAGTGACAGCGACAAATTTCTCTGATGGCGGTCGTTTGTTGCCTCCTGTGTGTCGAGCCCATAAGAAAGATACAATGTTTTGCTGACAATTTAAAAAATGAAATTTCTCTCAAATATTGGCCTTTTATTTACCCCTGCTTCATACAGTGGGTTGTTGAAGTCTGATTCCACTGTGATGGGACTGTAGGAGTGTGTGTGAGAGAGGGACTTCCAGAAGAGTGGTTTCCATTCTAGTCTGCAGATGCTGTGAATGACAAAAGAAATCATCTGTACCATTTCCTCCTATAAAAGGACTTAGCACTTGTTCAAGTGGATGACACAGAAATCTGATTGTGGTTCGAGAATCAGAATATTTCCACTGGTCCCTGTCATGGTACACAGAGGCAGAGTGCCGGTAGAAGACCTGGATCAACAATGATGAGGCAATGATGGCAGAGGAGTAAAGTGTCCGCCCTGTAATCGGAAGGTTGCGGTTCGAGCCCCTCTCAGTCTGTCACAGTTGTGTCCTTTACACTTCCTTGCTGGTAGGTCAGACCCATGGCACCAGTGAATGGCAACCTTGCTTATGTAAGTGAGCCCCAGGGCCCCATGTGTGCGTGGATGAATGACCGATTGTGTTGTAAAGCGCCTTGGTGGGTTCTTGGACACTAGAGGGCGTTAAATAAAATACAGGCAAGTTAACCATTTACCATGAACTGACCAGAAGTGGGTTTCTTGCCATTAATCCTCCACTTCTGATGATGTAAACCTGGGAGGTAATGGCATATGAAGGAATCTCAGACTTAGGGTATACAGGTCAGCAAAGGTTTGGAAACATTGATACAAGGTATGGGGTGGTAATGAATCCCAAATAGCTACGAGCAAAGTCAGTCAGAATCAGATAAAATTTTCACAGAACCAGTGTGCTGGTATGACATTTTTGTTCCAAAACAATCTTTCCGAGAGCAGACATACAACACATAAAACACATGAACAGGAACAGGCTGACTGTGGGCATGCAGCTACTTCACTGTGCTCTAATTTTTAGATTAAAAAACGGGTGAGGAGGGGCGGGGAAGAAAAACAGGTTTTGGAGTTGGCTTGCAGGAAAAGCACCTCAAATATAAAAGCACATTCAGACAGTTACAACACAACATGTGGTGTTGTCATGTGTTATGTGGTGACATGTGGAGTCTGCAACTATATCAGCGCGGCCTTAAGCCTCTACTGCCCAGGAGTGGGAAAGAGGATTCAGGGGAGGAGGTGGGTGTTGAATCATAGGAGGGTATGTGTGTGTCTGTGAAATGTGTGTTTGTGCATGCATCAGAAATGAGTGAGTTGGGGGCCTTTCTCCCAGTTCTGTCAAAGTGTCTCATCCAGGATGTGATACGAGTTCCTAGTGAACTGATCCAAGTTGTTCACAGGCCCATGTGAAGAATGGGGAAGTAAGGGGCAGAGCAACAGTCTGTATCCAATTCTCCAGGGGAGTTTGAAAATATTAAGCCTTCAAGGCCAAGATTGGGGAGCCAAATTGAGGTAAATGTTGGGCATTGTGGGATCCAAGTCTACTTCGTCTTAATAATATAACATTATGTAGCCCAAAACCTTGACAATGAACTGGCTTAGGAACTGCAGTGTTTCCCCTACATAGGCTCAGGCATGGTGCTGCGCCACGGCTGAAATTTCAGCGCCACGCTAACAAGATTTACCCCCCCCCCCCACACACACACACACAGAAGAGAAGCGCTCAAAGCAGCGCAACCCCCTCCCCCTGCTCTCACGAACAACGCACGGCAGCAAAAAAGGTCTGCGTTCGCCCCCCTCGCTCTCAGCATGGCAGCATTATTTTTTTGTTCTATGTGAGGTCTCTTATATTTTTAAAATTGTCAGATGATTTTAAAATCCTGCCATGATAAACTAGGCATTATGTAAAACACTTCTTAGAGCTTTTTTTCTTCAACCGAATCTCTCGTCTCCAGAAAAAATGTGGAGCAACAGCTGGAGTAAATTTGAACTGAATTTGCTGTTCACTTCTCCCTGCAATTGATGGGCTGTGGATTCAAATGCATCTGCTAGCTGATAACTTCCTCCATGAAGGTTGTCCCATTGTCACAGAGAAACTCACGTGGTTTCCCTCTTTAAGGCACTGGACAATGCAGGGAAGGTAGAAATGCACCTGCATCTACATCACTTGTGGTTGTGCCATTTGAAAAAAAATTTTTTTTTCTTAGATGATGCCCAATCTTGACCAAGAATGGCTCACTTTCACAGGAGTGTACGTCAGCTACTTGTGGACCCTGAGGTCTAGTCAACTAAAACTAGCATTTCTTACACATGCTGGTGATCATGGACAGCTTTGGAAAAGCCAGAGTTGGCAACACCTGGATAATTTAGCTTCTCATGTCAGTCCTTTGTCAGCAGCTTAGTGATGTAACACTCCAGTTAAAGGACAACAGGGTGAAGTGTCTTGACCTTCAAATTTATAGCCTGCTTAAGCAATCCTTTAACTCTAAGGAGGCCTGCCACATCTTTATACTTAGGCACCAGGGAACTTAAGGGACTGATGGATGGGGCAGTTTAGCTTGAAGAGCCTCGACTTCTTGTGGGAATTAAATTTAGCTTAGAGTTCAATAAATAGCACAAAGGGATTGGTATGTGGCACAAGAACACAACATTGGAGGACAAGAAAGCAATGCCTTCTCATTACGCATGAATACCAGACCTCACAATGTGCTTTTAGAAGATGGGTCAAAGATGAGTCAAGGGAGCCCACCATCACCTCCATCACAAAAAAGGCCCAGCAAAGGATGTACTTCCTGAGGCAGCTGAAGAATTTCAACCTGCCAGCACAGTCGATGAGGCAGTTCTACACCGCATTCATCGAGTCTATCCTCAATCACGGTGTGGTATGCTGGAGCTACCACCAGGGACAAGAAGAAGCTGCAATGACTTGTGCGCTCTGCTGAGAAGGTCACTGGCTGCAAACTCCCCTCCATACAGGACCTGTACACCTTCAGGACATTGAGGTGTGAGAATCAGATAACAACTAACCCGTGTTGCACTCAACATATTAGATTTTTGTACATTCATGTGTTTATGAGGGCCTAAAAGCTCCAAAAAGTTAGCTGGGATTAAAAATACAACACAAATGCACATGTTGTGTTCTCAGTCTGATCTTATGTTTATGTTTATGTTTATGTATTTAGCAGACGCTTTTGTCCAAAGCGACTTACAAGTGATAATCGGCATGTTGCCCTTGAGGCTAACAACAGCAATAACAACAACAACTTGACATCAATCATGGAGAGGAGGGAACAAGGAGTGGACAGTAGAGAGGGGGGACGGGTGCAGGGGGGGTACTAGTTTAGAAGATGCTCTCTGAAGAGCAGGGTCTTCAGGAGTTTCTTGAAAATTTAAAAGGAAGCCCCTGTTCTGGTAGTGCTTGGAAGTTCATTCCACATTTGTGGAACGATGCATGAGAAGAGCCTGGATTGTCCTGAGCGTGGTGTAGGCACTGCTGGCCGACGATCCTGTATGTTATACAGCATAAAGCGGCATGAACGAGCAACAGAGGCAACATGATCTTTAAAGGTCAGGTGTTCATCAATCACAACACCCAGATTTCGAACTGCCTTTGAAGGAGCCAGAGATAGGAAGTCATTTTGGATTGAGATATTGTGCTGTATGGATGGTTTTGCTGGGATGACAAGTAGTTCAGTTTTAGAGAGGTTGAGTTGGAGATGGTGGGATTTCATCCATCTCGATATGTCAGAGAGACAGTTTGATATTCGTGCAGAGACAGTGTGGACGTCCAGTGGAAATGACAGATAGAGCTGGGTGTCATCTGCATAGCAGTGGTAGGAGAAGCCATGTGATCGAATGATCTCACCCAGTGAGGTGGTGTATATGGGAAAGAGAAGAGGTCCTAGTACAGAGCCCTGGGGGACTCCTGTGGCAATATGGTGCACGGTAGAGGATTGTCCAAGCCAAGATACACTGAATGATCGTCCTGTGAGGTACGATTCAAACCAGGCGTGTGCTTTCTCTGTGATGCCCATGCTAGAGAGTGTGGACAAAAGGAAGCCATGGTTGACAGTGTCAAATGCAGCCGATAAGTCGAGCAGGATAAGCACTGAGGATTTGGCAGTCACTCTAGCTTCTTTTAAGGATTCCGTCACTGCTAACAGAGCAGTTTCAGTGGAGTGGCCCTTTTTGAACCCAGATTGGTAAGGGCCAAGCAGACAGTTTTGTGAGAGGTATTCTGTGATCTGCTTGAAAGCCACCCTTTCAATGATTTTGGACAGAAAAGGGAGGAGAGAAATAGGTTGGTAGTTCTCCACATGATTTGGAGGAAGAGATGTTTTTTTTTAGCAGCAGTTTAACCTGAGCATGCTTGAGAGAGGTGGGAAATGTACCGGATGTCCGTTGATCACATGTGTGACTGCTGCGACTACTGTAGGAGCAATAGCTTGGAGCAGCTTAGTCGGAATGGGGTCGAGAGGGCACGTAGTAGGGCGGCTGCACGTGAGAAGCTTGGACACACAGTTCTCAGTGAGAGGGGAAAAAGAGGAAAATGAAGCAGTAGGGCTTGAGATGGTTGGGCTAGAAGGAGTTTGTGGTAGCGAATGTTCAGGAGTGGCCAGTTGAGTAAACTGTTTGCTTATAGCTGCCACTTTGTCAATGAAGAATGAGGCAAAGGTGTCAGCTGATAGATTGTTGGTAGGAGGTGGAGAAGGAGGGATGAGCAGAGTTTTGAATTTGAAAATAGTTTCTGAGAGTCAGTAGAACTAAGAATTTTTCAGTGTAGAAAGCTTTCTTTGCATCGGTGATGCTGGGAGAGAATGAGGGCAGTAATTCATGAGATTTCAATTGACCAGCAGGATCTTTTGTTTTGCGCCATTTCCATTCTGCTGCTCTAAGATTGGTGCATAGAGACCGGAGGGTATCGTTTAGCCAAGGGTGGGACTGAGAGGATCTAGCAGGTCTAGTGGCTAAAGGGCACAAGTTGCTAAGACAAGAGCAGAGTGACTCGATGGCATCATTCACTTCATAAGCAGAGAATGTGCTAGGAGATGGATGGCAACAAGAGAGGAGAAGTGGTTGGGTGCCAGATTGCAGAGGTTGCGGTGGAATGAGACCATTGGGGAGGAAGCAGTGGACCTCCCGTGTAGTCGTGCTGAAATGGATGAAGTAATGATGGGAAAGATGCAGCGGTGTGACAGAGATTGAGTCTATGGCACAGTTTCTAGTGAAAATGAGGTCAAGTGCTTTTCCAGCTTTGTGAGTTGGAGGACTTTGTACTAGTTTTAGATCAAATGATGACATTAGTGACAGGAAGCCCAATGAGCTGGCATTGTCCAGGTGAATATTCATGTCTCCAAGGACCATTGTGGGACAGTTGTGCTCAGGAGTGGAGGAGAGCAGGGTGTCGAGTTCATCAAGAAAGTCTCTGAGTTGACCTGGTTGGCGATATATTACAACCAAAAAGAATTTTTTCGGTACAGATACCTGGATGGCATGGTATTCAAAGGAGCTGTATTTAGTGATGGGTAGCAACTGACTGTATATCCATTTATTGGAAATTAACATGCCCGTTCCACTACCTCGGCCAGATGCACGAGAAGTGTGGGAGAATGTGTGGTTAATTGAGAGAGCAGATGGGGCAGCATTGTCACATGGTTTTGGTTTGAGTGACAGGTGGTTTGCATATGCGATAATGAAATCTGCTTTGTTTACAGCTGATTGGCAATTCCAAAGTCCCATGGACAGGTGGGTGTCTTCGGGGGGAGTTGGTTTAAGCGAGCGGAGGTTTTGAAGGTTGCGAAAGCAGTTTGCTGTGTGTGACCTTCCTCTGAAGCCAGTGATCACAGGTATAGAATAATGGCACATTTTGCAAGGTGTCGATGGGGCAGCGTCTGGGTCGAGTTTGTTTGTTCTGTAGACACGCGCAGGTAGACACGTATGTCTTCACGCCGGAGGGGCTGAGACACAAGGGCTGACGCTTCCGGTGACGCTTCAGTTATGCCACCAAACTTATGCTGTGCTACTAGTTGGAAACAGGTGTTCATGCAGCAGCTGATTGCAATGGTTGAGACCTAGAGCACCTGATGAGTGTTTTCAGGGAGGAGAGAAACGGCTCGTTCACAGCTCCTGATTGCACTTATTGTTTTTAGTTGGCCCAAACCGGAGCTACTAGACAACAGGGTTACCCACAGATGAGTTTCCTTCTCTTTCCCAATGGAAGATAGTGCAAAGCAAAAGTTTAAGAAGACAAAAACAAGCACTAACAGACACTCAAGACCATTTGGTGCAGATTCAGTCTCACTCTGATGATATCAATTCACTCTACGATCTTTAGGCAAAATACACCCTCAGTATATAAGTACTTAGTTACCCAAAACACTTACTTTGTGTAGTACATGTAAATCCCACCAATCAGAAGGATGACCAGGATGATGGGCAGAATTATTGCCAAGGCAATGTTTTCACTCAGGACCTGATGGGACGGCTCAAAAGACTGGGACACTGTAGAACAAAGTTGTGATAAATATCAAGTCCTTCAATAAATAAATAAATAAATAAATAAATAAATAAATAAATAAATAAATAAATAAATAAATTCTTTTTGCCCATATAAAAATAATCTAATGCAAAATTGATACTGGTGTGAAGGTTTATAAAAACAATATAAACTGGTGTAGAATTTAAAAGACTGTGGCTTATGCCTAGATGGTGTATGGACGTTTATTTCCACCACTCAGATAAAAAAAATATATTTAGATCTCATAATTATGACTTAAGTATCTCATATTTATGACTTTGATATTTGTTTTTAATCAGAGTGGCAGGAAAGGTTTTCCATAAACATCACTATCTCTCTAGGATTCATACTTTATGAAATCATAGGCGTGTGTTTGGCCATCTGGTGGATAAACTAAGTACTACAGCGTGCAACTGCCAATTTTATTATTGACATAGTTATAAATGTTACAGTATTGCTCTCCATTAAACTAAAAACAGAAAAAACTGGCAATTATTTGATATATCAGGGTTTTAAAGGATACAATATCACTGACAGTAGCTTTAATTTTATTATTAAATTATAATTGAATGACACGAAAAGGAAAAAAGAAAAGAGAAATCACCTTCTGACTTGTGATCATCCAAAAGCTCTTCATATGCCACTGAAAGAAATGAAGTAACACAACATTAAAATCCCCACTGTCATGCAGATATAATTAACTAAAACAATACTATATGTGAAACTATACAAGCAAAATTCAGTCATTCTAGAATGTTTACCTTTGCAAAAGGGGGGAGGGCTGTTCCACTGAGAAGGATGACCTGGAACACACGTGATAATGACCTCACCAATGAGCTCGTAGCCCTCATAGCAGAAAAACCGCAAAGTTTCTCCAGCCTGGTAGCTGTGCTTGTACAACGTTTGGTAGCCATTGTCAGGGACTCCCGGATTTGGACATGGGTCGTATTTTACTGTTGAGAAAAAACAAACAAACACATTATTGCATGGCTACACATTTAGCTGTTTCTCAAGTAGCAGAAAAAAAGCACAGTTGATGGACTAAACAAACAAAACTGACTGGAAATAGAAACTTACAGACACATTTTGGGCTGCGGTCACTCCATTTGGGGGTGCCGGTGTCTCGTCCATGGCATGAAATTTGACTGGGACCTTCCAGTTGATAACCCTGGTTGCAAGAGAAACGCACAGTGGTCCCAACTGCAAAACCCATTTCAGGACGCACGGAGCGCGCTCCGTTCACCACCTCTCCTGGATCGGGACATTGCTGGACTGTGAGGAGTAAAGCGGGACATTTGATGATTTTATTACTATTTTTTAAAGGAGAGAGAAGAAAAGTTAAAGTGACATTTAGCTTAATATTTGTTTTTCAAAAAATATATTGCCCAGATAAAATAATGTTCATGGTAGAACTACTCATCTGTTAAATATGAAATTTACACACTTTCAGCAAAACCTCTTCATATCACTTATTTCCACAATCATAAACTACAAAAATATATGTTTATACACCTAGAAATCTGTGAATTGCAGTAAATAAAATCAGTGTTTGAGCAATTCTCACCAAAATTGCATTATGCTGTTAGTATAATGTGAAAATTATGACAACACAAAGATGTTTAGTGTAGATTTTTAACAAACTGCTCTGAAGCTTTAGGAGATTATAGGTTATTTTAGACTTTATTCATTAGATTTTAGTCTTGGCACCCTTTGGGCTGGCTAACAGTGTCTCAGCCTGGTTTGAAATGATTTATTTCTCCAAAAGGAGGTTGTTCAAATATCTATGTTCCTGCAAGTGTGATTTTAACCAGGGATGCACCAATATTAATTTTTTGGGCCTACCGACATCGAATAATAATACCACTGTTATGGCCAACAGCCAATATTTGCTGATACTGATTTATTCTTCTGAAATCAGCAAATTTTGAATAGACTGAAATTATGCAAGCTGAAATTTTCAACGTTTTGCTTTATTTCTATAAAGTTGACTTTGCAATATGCTATACACACACACCACACACATTTACGCTTCTGAGATGATTACCACCACTGTCGCAGGAATAAAAAATTACAGATCATCACCCCCTTACCCTCTGAAACAGATACACAAATGTAAACGTACAAGCATAAACAGAAACAAGATGGAAAAAATATCTGTTGTTAATATTGGCCCAGTTTAACTTATCGGACCGATACCGATATGTTAAAAAATGACTAAAATCGGCCAATACCGATAATGATGCTGATATAAATGGTAAATGGTAAATTTACAGGCCATTTACCATTTCACCATTAACCAAAATCGTTCGATACCGATATTGATGCCGATATAGCGTGCATCCCTAATTTTAACTGTTCACAGCCTTTCCTAATAGAAACATACTTAACATAGCTAAACTCCTTGTTTGTTTCACCTTTAACACAAGTAGGTGGAGCACTGCTCCAGGACAGGTCCCACTGGCAGGTGATGATGTCTGAGCCGCTGATGTCATATCCTGGTTGGCACTGATAGGTCAGCACGCTGCCTCTCACAGGGGAGGAATGGGATGAGCTGATCCAGCCAAATTCAATTTGAGGGAGGGTAGGGCAGGTGTCATTAGGCTCAACCTCTGCAGGACAGAATAAAACATGTTGCTCTTCAGTGGTAGAGGAACCTATCTGTGCTGATCAATGAGGTCAGACACTTAGATTTTAAATGGAATGAGCGTGGAGATTTTGAGCCACTCACCTCGATAATGGATGAGGAACCCCTGGCTCAGGATGAAACTGGAATCATCAGGGTCACTCTGAAACTGAATGGTGATCTCTGACCCTCCAGATTCTACCTTGAAGCGCTCTTTGGACCCCAGATACTGACCCATCACATGTGACGTGAGGTCACGCCCATCAAAGATCGTCAGCACATCAGTATGGCGAATATTCAAGCTAAAGAAAAGGAGTAAAAACACAAAATGAGCTTTCACAGAGAGTTTTGTATTTCTGAAGTGAAGCAGTTCACCCAGCAGATGCATTAGTTTAGCCTGCGCACATAGAGCGGTGAACGAAGATAAAGAAGAGGTGGGAATGGGTTAGACCAAACTAAAACAATCCCATTCCAATTGCATTCTCAAGACATAGGCAAGTGAGCTGCCACGTTCTCCTGATTGGTTTCCATTGTGCGTGTGAGTTCCGTAAATGCAGCCACATTACCGCACAGAACATCTAGCTTGTGATTCATCTCGAGCAACATTTGAGTCCGAGAGTTCAAAGCGCGGCAAATACCTTCTGTGAGCTTGGGAGACCTGCCAATAGCTCCCGTCTGCTCCAAAATCTTTCACTACACCAGGTAGCCACCATCTCCAAACAGCTGGAACCTGGAAATCATGAATCCATGAGTCTTTGACGGAAAGCAACGAGAGGCACGTAATCGTCCACGTGGTTCCAGGAATCCATTATGTACCCAACTGGGTGCGTTCCATACAGACAGGAGGGAGCTCCCTTCTCCGTTAATAAAGTGTAAAAAAATGAAATCAATTGCATTCGGAGATCAGCTCACCAGATCCATGGATCCATGGTAAAGCCAGAAGGAATGCAGAGAGGTGCTCGGGTAGACAGGACAGAGAGCAGCAGGATGATAGGATTGGGAGGAGAAGGAGAAAAGGAAAAGCGTCTGCTCCTCTCGACAGCAAGGAAGATCAAACCTGCAACCCTCCAGTTATGGGGCAAATACTCTCAAGAGAATGTGCTTCGCTGTGTCTGGAGCAGTCCGGTTTTGTCTCCAGCAGTGGGCAAAGTGCAACAATCAGAAGAAACTGTGTTTGGCTAGGATGTCTGGATCTGGATATTAACTCTGTGCTGTTTACGTGCTCAGAACGTCTAGAGGTCAAGTTTATTCAGACACAAACATGAATAATATTTTTAAAGGTCATTACTCACATCTGGACCTCCAGTTCAATGCGTTTTTCCTCGTTGCCGCGGATCTGCCATACGCAGTCCAGGCCCTTGGAGTAGCTCTGGGGCCAATCAGGGGACAGGATGGTGCCTGATGGCTCGGTCAGCTCCCCTCCACACAGAGCTTAAACACAACAAAAAAACAGATAGGACTGGTGTTACCATGTGAACTGAGTTAATGGGAAAAACTGAAAAAGAAGAGCAATTCAGGAAAGAGTATTACTATTAATATAAAGAAAATGACAGCAAATGGTTTCTGGTCTCATCAGCAAAAGCTCAAATACATTCATCTTGTTTCTGTTACAAAAAAACAATTTATTTACAGTCTGATGGCAAAAATGAGAAGAATAACATCTGCAAGCCACATCTGGCAGAAAATGATAAAATATTACCATTTACATATTCTAGCTTAAGTACCAGTTGATCCATCAGTCAGACAGCAGTTGAGCCCTTTAACCTGTTTTTATTAGAGGAAAGCATCCTGCAATCATGAACGGATGCTCAATCTTTTAAAAATCTAACCATTCGTTTGTCTGATTCACTAGTGGTGACAGCTGTTTGTGCTTTTCTTGCAATCAAAAATAAAACATTGCACATGGCTGTCTGAGCCTCGATCTGTCTCTGTAATAATGTTTGGTTGGAGCTGTACCTCCTGTGTTTTCAGCGCAAAGCCTGTTTTATTTGAGTCACTGCCTTCCTGTTGCTGTCGGCTTTCACAGCATGATAGCAGGTGACAGAGTCGGGGTGACAACAACATCTTGAATCTTTAAACACCCATCTCTGCACAAGTTATTTAGAATATTCATGAACATATCAACATTCTTTTATAATAAGAGACCATGTGCTTTTAGTCAAGTTAAAAAATAAAAATAAGAAGCTACAAAAATGTCAGGAATCTCTTAATTATTATTTTTGACCAAGGACCAAACCAAAAACGTACCTCTGCACACAGGTTCGCTGTCGTTCCAGTGTGGATTGCTGGGGTCAACACACTCAATTGTCCCTGAACCTTGCTCCATCACAAACCCAGGAGAACATGTGAAGCTGACAATGGTGCCCAGCTGATATGAAATATCGCTGCTGCTGAAATTTCCATGAGGCATGTAGGGCTCCCAGCAGTGCTCTTCATCAAATGCTACAAGCAAAAAGAACATGAGCCATTATACGTATGTGCATAGAAATATCAAAATATCTGAGAAAGTGCAGCTTGGTTTGACAACAATGAGGAATGACCAACATCCAGAAGACTGAAAACGTCCAGGAAACTCAGTAATGAAGTTTTTTCACTTCTGAACAACTTCTGATTTTAAGATTATTGGTTGAAACAACTGTACGTTGTTAGTTTGGATGTCACCAATTTGCCAAGACCAAGAAGAACACCAACATTAAATGGTTTAGTAAGTTCAGGAATGACCCAAGAGCCACCAAAGCTCAAGAATTAAGCCATGACTAGAGAAGATCCCAGCCAAACAGCCAAAAAGACACCTTATAAACTTGACTGAAATTAATAGAAGACAAAACAAAAATCTAGCTACATGACCACAAGAACAAAGAAGTATGTTTGGGGGAGTTCACATGAGGCTTCAAACCTTAAAAAAACTGTACCAACTGTAAAGCATGGTGGTGGTAGCATCATACTGTGGTACTGGTACATTACATGTAGTAAATGGGACATCAAAGAAGGAGAAGCACCTTCAAACTCTTTAAAATGACATGAAATTATTTTCTACATCTGTTTTTTAAATAGCTCAGGCAGAAACCAACTGTTACCATGGCAACCACTGGTTGAAGTGTTGACTTTAGTAATCAGATAAATAAGCATGAGCATGAGTGAGTTAAGAGACATTTGATAAAATTTTAATGAGGTGCATGTACATATTTGAACCCATATATAACCTCAGGGACCTGCTGAGGGTGTAATGACTGAGCAGATCACCAATGTATGATGGTGCTTGTCCATGTAAGGCCCTATAGACCAGAACCAAATATGGAAATGAAGACTGAAGATAACAGCCAGTGAAGCTGGAACAGGAGTGCTTCAACGATTGGTTCAGAAACCGAGCACAGGCATTCTGAACCACCTGCAGATGGTTCAGGGAGGTTCTGCTCAGACACGTGAAAAGTGAGTGGTTGTCTCAAGTGGGAGAAAATGATGGTGTGGATAACTGTCTCAAGTTCAGAACATGACAGAATGGGATTCAGCTTAGCAATGTTCCTGAGATGGAAGAAGGAAGAGCTAACAAGAAAACTGACATGAGAATCCAGGGTGAGAGCTGGGTCAAAGGTCACGCCAAGATTCCTGACAGAGGGTTTGGTGTGAGAAGCAAGCTGACCAAGAGAGTCTCTGACTTTGGGAACCAGCTTGTCTGGGGCACAGATGAGGATCTCAGTCTTATCTTCATTCAGCTGAAGAAAGCTCCCAGCCATCCAGGTTTTGATAGAGTCTAAGCAGGTGTGTAACAGCTGCAGCGTAGACATCTCATGGGGCTTAAAGGAGATGTACAGTTGGATGTCATCTGCATAAAGATGGTAGGAGACTCCTTTAAAATATCTCAGCATGTCCTGGAGAGGAGGAACAGTAGAGGCCCCAGCACAGAACCTTGAGGGACACCATAGGCGAGGGAGGTGGTGGAGGACCAAAACTTGGATATGGCTACAGAGAAGGAACGCTCAGACAGAGATAAGGAGAACCACTCCAGAGCAGATCCTGATAGGCCTACCAGGTCTCTCAGCCTCTCCAGTAGCAGGGAATGGTTAACAGTGTCAAAGGCTGCCCAGCGTGCTCTCCATTATTAATGCTTCTCTGGTTTCTGGTCAGGGCCCTGCTTATTTTAAGAACGCTATAATCCACCTTCTTCTTAAAAATATCAATTTTGATTAATCTCCATAGCAGCTTCAGACCCATCTCTAAACAACTGTTCATCTCCAAGTTCTTGAAAAAGGCCGTATCTAAACAAATCCCAGCTGCTTCTGAAGATAACATCTATGATAGCTTCCAGTCAGGTTTTCGTAGAGCTCATTCTACTGAAACAGCTCTTCTTAGGGTCTCTAATGACCTTCTGACTCACAGTGATGCAGGGGACTGTTCTGTTCTGGTCCTGCTGGACCTGACAGTGGGACAGATGGTTCCATATCAGGAACATTGCTAAGCTGAGTCCCATTCTGTCCCGCTCTGAACTTGAGACAGTTCTCCACACCTTCATCTCCTCACGCTTAGACTACTGTAACTCTCTTTTCACGTGTCTGAGCAGAACCTCCCTGAACCGTCTACAGGTGGTTAAGAATGCCTGTGCTCGGCTTCTGACCAAGTCCTCCAAACACACCCACATCACCCCGCTTCTCCTCCAGCTTCACTGGCTGCCAGTCAACTTCAGGGTTCATTTCAAGATCCTGGTTTTGGTCTATAGGGCCTTACATGGACAAGCACCATCTTACATTGGTGATCTTCTTAGTCCCTGCACCCCCAGCAGGTCCCTGAGGTCCAGTGATCAAAGCCTACTGGTTGTGCAGCACCAGGCTAAAGACCAAAGGTGACAGATCATTTGCTGCTGTGGCCCCCAGACTCTGGAACTCTCTCCCCCTGAGCCTGAGATCAATGGACTCAGTGGTCTCCTTTAAAAAACAGCTGAAGTCTCACTTGTTCAAGCTGGCTTTTGTATGACCTTCTTCAACCCCTCTCTCTTTATTCTGCTCTCCCCACCTATTCCACCTTCCTCAGGATCCACTGATTTCCCTCTTTCCTATTCACTCTCTCTCTCTTTCTTAACATTTTTTAATCACAATCGTCTATTTTTGCTCACTTTAAATATATTTTTAAACATTTTCTAAATGCTTTTTTATATTTTTACATTTTTTGCTTTTGTGAAGCACCTCATGATTTTTATCTTGAGAGGTGCTATAGAAATTATATTTTCTTCTTCTTCTTCTTCTGAAAAGCACTTTTAAACAAAGATGAGAGTAAGATGTGGAGGGGGCATGCAGAGGTCTTCATAGAGTTAACTAGTTTGGTTAACTCAGGTAAAGAAACAGGAGCAAAGCTATCTAGGATGATGGGCCTGGTTGGAGTCTGGAGAGGCAGAGATAAGGCTGAAGGAGAGATGCTAGATCTAACCTTATTGACTTTGTCCACAAAGAAAGACAGAAAGTTCTCACAGTCTGTAACAGAGTGGATGGAGGCTGTAGGAGAGGCAGGAGAGACGATGCTGCTGATGGTGTTAAACAACAGTTTGGGATTCCCTTTGCTCTTTGACCCCAGGTTGGAAAAGTATGTAGCATTAAAGGAGGTCAGAAGATCCTTTAGATGCAGCAGATGGACGTGGAGACGGGTTTTCTTCCATCAGAGCTCAAATTTTCTGCGCTGGTGCTTAAGGCTGCAAATGCTGATCTGGTTCTAACAGGACAGATGCTGTCCAGAATGGAGAGGCAGTGGCCGTTAAAGGGCTGAAGTTGTATGTTGTATAAAAACCTAAATTCAAATATCTTCAAAGCATGAATTGAAAAAATTGAAAAACTTTAAGCATCAAATAATACATTACCTGACTTTAGAACGCTGTAATGAATCATAACTACATTTTCTTTTACAAGCAAGAAACTGACTCAGGTACTGAGTAGCACACAATAATGAGGTTAGATGGATGTGCAGCTTCACTCCTGCGTCTCTGTTTTGCTGAATCCTCCAGTAAGCAAGAAAAAAAAAAGAGAAAAGGATGCATGCTCCTACTCACCCTCATATCTCAGTGCCAGCAGCAGAGGAATGGAGGAAGAATCTGCCGTGAGCTCCAGGTAGAGCGTGGAGCTCTCGCTCAGCAGCCCACGCTCAGGGACGTCGTCCAGATCGGAGTCAAAGAGCGGTGGGGACAGGGAGTTGTTTCCACTGCGAACAACTAACCTAGAAGAGAAATGCCACAACGGTTGGTGCTGGTAAAAAAAAAAAGACTTTGATCACAGCTGGAAGTAGAAATGGGCACAGAAAGCCCTCAGGAAGAACAACCACTTTTCTTGGTCTTTATTTCTTTTCTAAAAGATTACATAAACACTTTTGTTAATGATTACAATTATTTAATTCTCGTGTTTCATTAAATGATGACGTGGGCAGTGTGAAAAATAAAAAAAAAGAGCAACAAATGGAAGGAATGGACGTTTGTGTCAGGAGAGTATGCCAGTTTGCCAGGCTTTGCAGAAAATCGAGAAAAAGTGAAATCAGAGAAAAGCACCATTGGTTAGTTTTTGCAGTCAAATTGCATAATTATTATTAAAAAGTACAATGGTGACAGCAGCAGGTAAGCCTGATAAGTCTTAAATTAAATATATAACTGTAACATCTCTTTTAAAGGGCTCGTCCACTGAGAAAGCGTGTAATATATATATATTCTTTAAAATATGATCGGTCACTCTGAGTTGCATGTTTTGCATTGGCCATAGACAGGAAATTGGCAGGAAAATGATTGGGTTAGAAAAAGCCAGAACCTTCTTCGTCACAGGCAAAAGTAGCATTACTGGACTCACCGAGCTTGGTTTACGACTGAGGAAGACTTTATTGATGCAGCTATAAGAGCAAAGCACATCTCCGGCTAGTAGAAGCTAACTGTTAGCATTAGCAATTTGACAAACATGGTGAAACAAGTTCAGGTTTGTGTCATTTGTGCTGGTGAAAGGGGTACCCAGAGTAGTTTTGGTTTGTTAAATAACAAGACACTAGGGCTGGGCGATATAGCCTAAAATCAATATCACGATATATTGAGGATTTCACCTCGATAACGATAAATGGACGATAACTTACAGGTATGCGCAGAAACAAAAGTCATCCACTACATGGGGCTGTCACGTGTATTATGTTGAGTCACATTTTTACGTGACTCAAGGTGTTACAGCTCCTTAAAGGGACATGAACGTTGCCAACCTACACACACGTTTTCATAATTTTAATTATCAAATTTATTGAAATGAGAAAAACTATCTTGATAAGAGTCAGACATTTCGATAACGATACATTTTCGAGTTATTGCCCAGCCCTAATAGACAGGTATAGCTAATAAGCTTGACTCTCTCATATTCCAGTTAGAATTGACAAAGCTCCTCGTACGAGAAGCCAGAGAAGTCAATTTGCCTTCATTTGAACTTTTTGAGTGTTATTTGTTGAGATAAAACATCAGCATTTCAAGTTTCTTACTCAAGAAAGAAGCATGAACAGGTTTTCTAATCATGAATATTAACGAGTATGACTCAAATCCTACCATTTTTTTCTTGTTCCCCACACTTCTTCAGCTAACTTCTATTTTTTGTAACTGGAGTGCCAGAGCTTTTTGTCCCCCCTGCAGAAATTGACTCAAAAACATTCATTTATACAAGAGAGACCACTGCAGATTTATTGAAAAATAAATAAATAAATAAATAAATAAATAAACTAGTGAAAGAGACCTTTAGGGGGGAACATTTCTAAGTGAGCAGAAAAATGTAACAAAATGTGTCACATCGGTCAATGTTGTCAGTGTAGGTTTAGTGACATCTGCTGGCAAAATGGCAAACTGCAACTAACTGGAACTAAAGCATCAGTCTGAAAACATTGCAACACAAACACAAAAAGGGTTTTAGAGCCATTAACGGCCGGCCATTGGGGCACAAATGAATTTTATCACCTTGAAACCACACAAGACTGGAACAAGGAACAAGGAAGTTGAAAAGAAAACAGGTGAACATTGAAAAAGGAACATCACAAACTTACTTGTCGTCATCTTCATCCAGTGCGATCCTCTCAAAGTGGAGGTGGAGTCTGTGTCCTTCTTTAGCTTCTATCAACCAGTGGCAGCTCAGATTGTTACCATTACTGTGGTTGCTGACTGATGGAGGAGGTGGAGACAAGATCCGCCCAACAGTTGCATTGCGAACCCACCCTCCGCAAGACACAACTGAGGAGAAATAATTAATAGTTTTTCATGATCACTACCCACTTTAAGCAGAAACAGGACAATGGTGATCTAAATGATCCTACGGACCGACACATCGAGGCTCAGGGGTGCTCCAGCGTGGCTGTGTCGTGTTGATGCATGATGCCACTTCATGGCCTCGCATCTGGAAACCTGGATCACAGTGAAAGTGTGCCTGCCCTCCAGGATGGATGTCTGTCACTGTCACTCCACCACCCACAGGCGACATGGGGAAAGGGCAGGATAGCAGAAAGGCTGTCGATAGAGAGACAGCGTAGCTAATTATATACTGGCAACATCTCATCTGACTGGTGATATTTTAATCATTACTTAACAATCATCAATCTTCCTTTTCATCCACACTTTGCATGTTGTCATTTTTCACAAACTTTCACACATTCCTGTTCTAATCTGTTGGGAGTTGATCATTAAATCTGCTGTAGAGAAACTGTTTGATCTTTATCTTTCTTAACAGCAGTAGACAGATTGTCCAAGGTCTAAATACATCATCATCATCATCATCATCATCATCATCATCATCATCATCATCATCATCATCATCATCACCATCATCATCATCATCATCATCATCATCATCATCATCATCATCATCATCATCATCACATCATCATCATCATCATCATCATCATCATCATCATCACCACCACCACTGTTTACCTTGTATTAAAATGTTGCAGAAATTTACAAACATAATTAATTCTCTATTTCAAATTAAATTTTATACACATTTCTTGAACTTAAAAGAATAATTAAAATATATTAAAGTTTGGTAAAATTAGGACCTGAGTCTATAGAGGGCCAAATGTGAAATACTATCATCATCATCATCATCATCATCATCATCATCATCATCATCATCATCATCATCATCATCATCATCATCATCATCATTTATTTATTTCCAACATGCCAATAACATCACAATTAACAACAGGATATAAATCAATAATAAATCAAGTTGACATTGTTGTAGGCATGTTCGAAAGGGAGTGGGCGGAAGCCAAGCTTATTCAAGCCCACCCCTGTTTTTCACTAACAATTTACCATTCAGTATGTATCTAAATTGCATTAACTCAAATTCAACAACCTTATGACCAAAGAAAATCATAATCATAACAATAATAATAATGGTAGTCTAGACAATTTAACAATTCTTGTCAATATCATTAACTATATTTTCCCATACACCTTTACTCACATCATTGCCCATTCTTATTTGTAATGTATTTTAACCAAACACCAAATATACTCAACAGGTAACAGCTATTTTTGACCACATTTAACTTTAAATAATGACATCAAAAACATTAGAATAAATTTTAACATAAATGTTAAACCTAATAAAGGTGAACATTGACAAATTGGAATACGGTGAAAAAGTCCATTTATGTCAGTAATTCATCATAGACTGAGAGACCATCTAAAGGCTCAGGAACCTTTTGCAGGTTTTTCAGATTAATCAGCTGATTAAAGTGTGACACTTTGAGTCTAGAGTATTGAACCTTTTCACAATATTCTAATTGTCTGAGATTTTGAATGTGGTGTTTTCATCAGCTGTAAGTCGCAGTTATAACAAATAAAGGCTTGAAATCTATCACTTTGCATGCAACGTCTATCTGATACATTAGTTTCATTTTTAAGCTGAATTACTAAAATAACTTTTGCACCATATTCAAATATTTTAAGCTTCACCTGTCTTAAACAAATGACATCAAAATAAATATGACAATCCAAATTAGTAAATGTTTCATGGTCGATTTGATTCTCAGTCATGGGGAGCCAGAAATGTTGTGGAATCTCTCTTTTAGATGATTTACATAGATTTTATTATAAATACTTATTTTATACTTTCTATTGGGTCTCCTCCTGGTTGGACGTGCCCAGAAAACCTCACTGAGGAGGCATCCAAACCAGATGCCTTAGACACTTCAACTAGCTCCTCTTACTGTGGAGGAGCAGCAAATCTACTCCTTGCCCCTCCCAGGAGGAGACCCAAGGCAGACCCTGGACATGCTGGAGGGACTATATTTCTCATCAGGCCAGGGGATGCTTTAGGACTCATCTGGAGGAGCTGGCCCAAGTGGCATGGGGAGAGGGAAGTGTTGACCTCTCTGCTCAAGCTACTTACCCGACTTCAGATAAGCGGAAGACAATGAATGGATGAACTGATATTTTAAAAATTTATTTTATTAGGATAAACTCCTAAATAAATGTGATGAAAAGGTGGAAAATATTTTTTATTGATACTTTAGCTAGATGGGACAAAACATAGTTGTTACATTTTTATTATGTAATGTTGCATACATGTCATAAACGTAAAAGACAAGAAGTTTAACTCACCTTGATAGTGGAGGCTGAAGGTGCCGTGGTTGAACTGTCGGAGGCTGCGGTAGTGAATAGACACCTGGTTGGTGGTGCTACGGATCACCTGACCCTCTTTCATCAGCGTCTCATTAGCTAACAGCTCGGCACCTGAGCTCCCATAACCCAAAATGGTCAGAGATTCGTCCTTTGAAAGGTTAGTCTTCCTCACCTGGAGAGAAAAATAAGGGTGAAGATTATCATAATCTTTATCCATAACATGAAAATCCTTGAAGTTAAAAACAAATGGCAGCTGGACTTCTTCTATTTTGACTTTTTATGCAGCAACAAACAGGCTTGGAACTCTAAAACCATTATCAGAACTGAATAGAACAGTTTTATGTTTTACATTAAAAAGAGCTTCAAATGGTCAAAACAGCCTTTTAAACAGAACAACACGCTGGATGACACAATCTTTTATTATGTTGATTTATTTTTCCATAGAGACTCCTTTCATATAATAAAGCAGGGGTATTCAAAGAAATTTTTAGTTGGGCCAAACGGTCATAAGGCCTTTGCCAGTGGGCCGCTCATTTCCATGTACTTCATCACTTGAAACGCACCATTGTCTTTTCTTTTTAGTCCTAATGCATGAACTTCAGAGAGATGTTGTAGCTTTCCAAGTGAAAATCACACCACTTCACTGGTAGCTTAGAGTTAATTGTCCCTGATTCTGGTGGATATTCCTCATCAAAGTTGGCGTGAGTCGTCTTGAAATACCTCCGTACATTGTATTCTCTGAGCAAATGACGTGATGAACAAGGCACTTGGGTTTTCCACCAGCTTTTTATACAGTGATCGGAAGAGTGATGCTAGCTCCCGCCAGGGGCATTCTGCTGTTGCGTCCTTGGGCAAGACACTTCGCCCGACTTGTCTGCGTTGGTGGTGGTCAGAGGGGCAGATGGCGCAAATGGCAGCCTTGCCTCTGTCAGACCGCCCCAGGGAGGCTGTGGCTACATAGCCGCTAACCGTCACCGGCAGTGTGTGAACGTGAAAGGGAATGAATAATGGAAAGTGCTTTGGGTGACTAGAAAAGTGCAATATAAATCCAGCCCATTATTATTATTATTACTACTACTATCAGTCCAGTCATCAATGAATGCTCTATTTTAGCTGTCCAACTTACGACTCTTCTCTTTTGGATGCGACTTGTTTTCCCAACAGACTGCTGTAGTAAACTTTCCACCAGCCTAAACAGTGGAGCTCCACGCCTTAAAATGTGAACTGTCATGTTTACAGTTAAGTCACAGCTATTAAACAAATAATTTAAAAGGTGTGTGGGCAATGGGCCCGACCAAAATAACTGACGGGCCAGTTCTGGCCCTAGGGCCGCCTATTGAATAGGGCTGTAATAAAGAATAACAGTTAAAACCATAATTTATGTTTTAAGGACTTGTGATTCACCTGAATTTCCACGCCGTAGCCTGGATAGACCGTAATGCTATAGGTGCACTCCAGAGGGGAGATGGATGACGAAGACGCAGGATCTGGAGACTCCACAATATCCTCCATCGCTGACAGAGTGGCGTTACACTGAACTATAAAAGGAAGGACAGAAAAACAGAAAATATGCTGATTTAAAAAAATCTAATGTAATTAGAATAAGGTTCTTGACCTTTTCAAATAGGCTCTTCAGAAAGAGTTCACACATTCATGAGAGCTGATGTCATCTTTGATCAAAGAGTCGAACCCAAATCATGAAGACATCAGGAAATTCTGTCCGTTTTCTAAAAATCAGGGACAATCTGTCTCCTCTGAAGAGAAAAATTGCTCTTTTAGGCTCATTTTATCACCTGCAGTCGGTGTGAATTTAGTTTGTTTCTCTGTTTCCAGATTTATGCCGTGTGATGCAAACAAATGAGCAGCTTGTTGCCGTCTCATATTTAGAATGCCCTACAGCACGACGGTGTCTCTCAGCGAGGAGGCGGACAAAAACATAAAAAAAAAGTTCAAAACATTCCTCTAAAGATACGATGACTTTTCTGCCTTATGGGTAAAAAAAAGGGCCTGTCTGAAATGTTTCATGTCAACTAAGTAGGGTTCCAAAACACAAAATCCGATCATTACGACTGAGGTGACTTTCTCAAATGGGTCACAGGTCATTCATCTTGGATGATGTTTCTCTCCACACGTTGGGTGCAAATCAGATGACTTCATACTCGTGTGGTTGTCACTCTGAAGCATTTCTTCACACAAGGCGAGAGCTAGACACCTGAGCCAATAGCGGCTCAGTATTTGTGTCTAAACTCATTTTCTGACAACACAAAAGGCACGGCGTGTGTGTGTGTTCATGTTGCTGCTCTTCATTCTCGTCATGTTCATTAATGAAATTCTGTCTGTGCGTCACTGAAACAGCAACACAAACACAACATAACATTTATGGGATGCAGAGATTTTACTTTGGCTAAATCAAAGACACCAAGACTGAATGACGACCAATATTGAATTCCTTACTTCCAAATGTTTCTCAGAGCTTCACAAATCCAACAAAGTCTTGTCCTCCGGGACTCATTTGGACTTTGTTCAAGGTAATAAGGCAACAAATCTATAATCAAATTAAACAGCTAGCCTCATTTAAAGGAACAATATCACCCACTGTTTTTCACACGAGTTTAAAGCTGAGATCATCTCAGGTTTTCTGTATTTTAGATATACTTGTGTTTGTTTTTTGCTCCTTTCCTGCATTCATTTCTTGTCTTGTGTCAGGTCTCTTCTTCACTTCCTGTTTTGTTTCCCACCTGTAAGCAACTTTTGTGTCTCATTGCATTTCCTTATTTGTGTGATTTAGACTCTTCTATAGCGGGTTTTGTGTTTTCTAAGATCAGCTGGCTGTGGCAGCCAGCTTCAACTGGGTTGACTCCCAAAAATAATAAGTTGTCCGTGCCCAATGGTTACTTTCTGAGAGTTCATTTAAAGGGGTCATATCATAGAAAATCCACTTTTTGGAGCTTTTTACCATGTGATGTTATTTCCTGTTGAAAAATAAAACTGTCTGGGATGCCCCCGTGACTCGGACTCAGATAAGCGGAGGAAAATGAGCAAATGCAAAAATATATATACAAACCCATTTAGGCATCATTCATGCATTTTCGTGTTTCAGCTGCAAATTTAAGAGTTTTACTTTGAAAATCCCGTAAAGAGTCATCAGGTCCCACACTTCTCCCAGAAGCCTGTCTCCCCTGGCCAGCACAGGATGTGTGGCTTTGGCAACTGGTGTC
The DNA here is from genome assembly GCF_043380555.1 of Nothobranchius furzeri. Taxonomy (NCBI): domain Eukaryota; kingdom Metazoa; phylum Chordata; class Actinopteri; order Cyprinodontiformes; family Nothobranchiidae; genus Nothobranchius; species Nothobranchius furzeri. The sequence continues at coordinate 51,516,948 of NC_091752.1, forward strand.
ATGTAGCAGAGCTGGTAGTCCAGTGGATAGTGCTAGCATGGCTCACCCTAACCACTGGTCTTCCATAGCCAATGACGCAGCTGACTCACCTAAGACACTGTTGTAAGCACATTTTGACAGAGTGGGAGTGGGCGGAATTTCACTAAAAAGAACAGTTTCGTTTCCAGGTATACGTTCAGGCAGATGAAAAAAGACTCGTATTCAAAGAGCAAGTCACGCCCCAAATCAGCTTTTTTTAATGATAAACTAAAATAAATGAGTGTCTAAATGTGCCGTAGACATATGTAGTCAATATTTTGGCACTTTAGTGCATCTTAGTTCAAATTTAAATATTCTGCCTAGCAGTGTTGTGCCGTCTTCAGGTAAAAACTCTGCACTACATTTTAATTTAAATCTGCCACCGCTATTGGCTAAGAGGTACACTGTGACATTAGCTGGTACCATATGATGTCACAATGCTGTTATGAGCATGTTTGTGTGTGTTTGTTAGCGGCTCCGCCTTCTCGGTCTGCCAGGCAACAGCATTTGTTGCATTTTTCAAACAGGAAGTGGGAGTTGAATAACTCTGGTAAGGGGTGACTTGCTCTCTAAGATAAATGACCCTCTGGAGGCAGGCATTGCAGATTTGCAACATTAAAACCTACCTACCTGGTTACTCCACATACGTATTTCATGAGCATTTTTTTAACTCAGAAGTACCCCTGAAGGACTTAGTTGTTCGTCCTTTTATCAAAATTTATTTCGAGCCTGAGAGGGTTATATTTTGCTAATGGTAATATTTTATCATTTACTGTGCCTACCTTTGCTCTCAAAAGATTTAAAATAGCATGATGTGGAACCTTTAAAATCTGTCCAGTGGGATATTTTTGCTACATTTATAGAAAGATACTGCACTCATACTCACACAGACACAGGCAAAAACATCATCACCTGATTTGTACTTTTTGATTTTATTAGCCATTTATCCAAACTTACTTCTAACCTGTATTACCAACACATTCAGCTGCACTTATTCAATATTTCACACCTGTGGTCAGCTTGTATTCCTGCTTTAGATGTTAAAAAATACACAGTTCACCTTTGCTTCTATTCTAGAAGTTGAAACTCAGTTGAATAAATTAGATATTTTTATCAGGTCTTAAAAGTATGTTTGAATGTAAGGTTTGATGTTTAAAATGAAGTGACATGTTCTTCATTCAGGTACTTAAATAGACTAATAACTTCAAAAGGTCAAATCTTGACTAAAATTTAACTAAATTACAAACATTGTTAAATCTAATTAATAATATTAATTGTATTCTGTTGCCTTAATTTTATTGCGTAAAAGTAACATATTTTTTATATTACATATAAAAATAAAATGTTTTGTCTCAAAATGTATGTGATGTCCAATGTTTGTCTATGAGAGAAGCGGGCATTGTAATAGATTCAGTGTGTTCCATTTCTCTAATTGTGTTTTCAGTGTTGCTCTTCAGTGTTCTTTCCATGCTTAGTAGTGTTCAGCCAAAAGCTACTTGTGTTTATTCAATGAATGCTATGTGTGTGTCATGTGAAAATATGGTTGTGTTTGTCAAATGAAAACACGTGTTCCATTTTGTGAACATGTTACGAGATTTGATGGCAGAGTTGTTTTGCAAAGGGAAGCCAGGGTTTAGCAATTTATGTGTGATATTTGGGGTTTTGTGTGTGCAGTTTTGAAAAACGCGTTTTAGCAATAAAAAACTGTAAAGTTTTGCTATTTATGACCTTCCCCTCTGTTCTGACAGCAAGGTAATGTGAAATTGACATCTGTAAAGGAGGAAAATCAGAGTTCTAATATGATAAGGAAATCTTAAGTTAAATTGAGTCAAGCAATTGGGAACAGAAGTAGAGGTTGTGAAAAATGTGCCTCATTTTTGCTTTTTGAGTTTTATCAATCGAAAAAAACTGTAAGATGATAACAGTAAAAGGCCTCTCTCCCAGGAGGACCACCAGGTAAAGCCTCTCCTGACCCTGGGCACCTGCAGTCCTACACATAGAAAATTAGAGACCACAGGTGACAAAAAGGTAATAATCAAATTTTTACATTTATCCACATATTCCCCAAACTATTTTTACTTGTTTAGTAAAAACGTGTCAGCTAAGTAAATCCCTGAATGTAAAACTTTACTTTTCACAGCAGAACACACGATGAACGTCTGTGGTCATGTGTAAACATCTTCACTTGTCACCACTAAGCTCAATAAAAATGCTCTGTTGTCCCTAAAACAAATTACAGGAAGCTTAATTTGCTAAAGAATCACACACACACACACACACACACACACACACACACACACACACACACACACACACACACACACACACACACGCACGCACGCACGCACGCACGCACGCACGCACGCACGCACGCACGCACACACACACACACACACACACACACACATGGGAACAACTACAGGACCCGCGATACAAAGTCGTTCTGGCTGATTTCTGCTTAAAATGTAATTTAGAAAACAAATATACAAACGAAAAATGTCTATAAATAGAACAGCTTTAAGCTTTTTAGTTTTCTACCACTAGTTTTTAAACAAACTTATTTAATTAAAATTTAAAACTTTGCTGCTCTCCTCATTTTCTCTTCCTGTTGAAAATCCACAGCTGGCGCGCAAAGCATGCTGGGATAGCCTTGTTCTGTGAGGATACAACAGACCCATCCTTGGAATGTGGGTGGAGCGAGGGTGCATTTGAGGATGCAAGGATGAGTATTCTTGGAATTCAGACCCTACTCGTCACTGCGCTGTGACATCATCAACATCAAAATAGGTCCTCACAAGCATCCTGCCCCTGGATTCAGACACACCCTATGTCTCTGGGCGACACCATATTAGATGCCATGTTTCTTTCTACAGGAGCCCATGAGGACAAAATGCATTTACTGATTAGCAACAAATGGTTACAAAACTGTTATCATTCTTAAATGTTATTTTACACATTTACCTCCACTTGTTGCCAGTGATGAAAGGGAGTCTGATATGCTTTTTTTTTTTTTTTTTTGCTGAAGTTTTCACTCCCCAGGACTTTTTGACACTAATGGGCATCCGTTGGTAAGGTCGTACTCCAACACAAAAATACTGCTTGCTTGCAATGATTTAGGTATCTACTGCTCCCTATTGCCAGGAAAAATACACACTGTCACTTTAAATGTACTTAAATTAAAGTGACAATGTGCCGTTTTTACCATTAATCTCTGGAAATATCCATCGAAATGTCGTTGTAAATGAATTACAGTTTTTCTCAATTGTTTACACACATTTTCTGGTACTTGAGACACAATTACCACAACATGTAACCAATTCACCAACCCCCTTAAACAATTCTGCTAAACTACAAGCACAATTCCTGCTTTGCATTCAAATTGCAAATCTAAAACACACTTTTCTCAAAACACTACACACAATTCTCTGCTGTTGGCACAATTTTCATGCAGAAATTATCTTGTTTTCACAAGGAACACACTGCTATTCAAATTTGCACACTGACTCATCACAAGGGCAAACACCCGTCACACAGTTTTACAATTAGCAATCAGAGCTTTAGCATAAAAGGGCAAAAGGTGAGCTCTTCTGTGTTGGAGCAATGGATGCCAACATTGGAAACAGGCAGAGCCAGAGGAGTGAGAGTAAGAGGAAGAGGACGGGGAGGACGGGGAGGATGAGGAAGACCAAGGACCATAATCTCTGATGAGATCCGAGCCACTTTGGTTGATCATGTGGTCAACCATGGTCTTACAATGAGGGAGGCTGGGCAAAGAGTACAGCCAAATTTGAGCTGGTACACTGCAGCATCAGTCATCCGGACCTTCCGAAATGAGAATAGGTAAGAAATCTTCTCTCACTAGAAAATGGCAGTACTGCATATCAATACAATAAGTATTCAATGAGTATAGTGGTAGTATTGCCTGTGGATGGTTTTGTTGGACAGTAAAAATACTGTAACGCATGTTTCCAGTATTTAGGAAATGTATACCTACTTTGTATTCACATTATTTTACTATTTGTTTGGCAGAACTGAAAGACTACCAACACGAGGAGGTTGGGAACGTCTTCTGTCTCCTGAACAGGAAACTGAAATCCTCAACATGGTCCTAGAAAACAACGCCATACCATGACGGCAAACACAAAGAAAAAGTATAGAAGACAACGACATGTTTCAAAATATTGATAGGGTCAGCCTATCAACACTGGACCGTGTCTTGTGCAGAAATCATCTCGGGATGAAGCAGGTCTACAGGGTGCCATTTGAACGAAACTCATAAAGAGTCAAAGAATTGCGATATAACGATGTGCAAGTGAGTCCCGCAATTGATGCATACACTCAACACTGTGTACAGTAAATTATACATGTTTCAATATTGTAATCATAATGATTGTGCTTCACAATAGTGACCACTCCATGTTTATTTCTGATATTGTCATGTGGGTTTCAGAGAGTCCTTGAGCAAGAGGCAGCTGCAGTGGAGCACCAGTTCATCTTCATTGATGAGGTTGGATTCAACCTCACAAAAAGATGAAAGAGGGGAAGGAATATCATTGGCCAGCATACCATTGTTGAAGTCCCTGGCCAGCGCGGAGGGAACATCACAATGTGTGCAGCGCTTGGCTACCATGGCATTATCCATCACCATGCTACCCTTGGCCCCTACAACTCCACCCATCTGATCACATTCCTGGACACCCTACACAACACACTCATTCCACCAGATCAGATGGCAGCTGATTCATTTCATGGCTGGAATCGCCATGCTAGGAGATATTTCCCCTGCTGCTTGGCCAGGGAAAACATTGTTTGTGATGTGGATGAGGCGCTGTGGCCAGACCACAACAGAAGAGAGGATGCAGCATAGTTTTCTTTTTTACTGTAACTGTATACAGTAAATTATTCTGTTGTATGTAGTGAATGTGTGCAACTTTGTGTTGGTTGGAAATGGGATATACATCGTGTACAATGTTTTGTGGGAAAAAGTAAATAATTTCTACCATGTATTTGTGTGTTCAGAGTGTAAAAACAATATTCTGAAGTAACAACACATGCATGAATATATTGCCTGTAGTAAGTGTAACACTGAACCAAAAAGGCTTTAGTCATTATGATGAATGGAGAAGACGTGTTTTCCATTCATCATAGTGTTTAACACTGAGCACATAAGTGTTCTGCTGGTTCTTATAAATGTCTATTCATATGATGGTTTGTGTGTCATTTGACAACAAAATCACATTGTGAGGAGAAATAACATCATTTTGAATGTGAAGTTTAATTTAGCAGGTTAAGTGAGGGGTTTTGCCCATTGTGTGTGGTTTTTTGGATTTGTGTGTAGAGTTCTGAGAATATGAGGCATGCTTTCAGGAAATGTGTGTAAACAATTGAGAAAAACTGTAAAAGACGCCCAGTTGATGAAAAATATTGGCAGTTTCAGAACACATAATCATAGAAATCTGTTCTAAAATACATGGGAGAGTGTCTAAGTCTTTGGGCGACGCCATATTGGATGCCATGTTTTCTTCTACGGTAGCCCATAAGGACAAAATACATTTACTGATTTGCATCCAATGGTTACAAAACTTTCACCATTAATAAACATTGTTTTACACAATTACCTCTTCACTCGTTGCCAGTAATGAAAGGGAATCTGATGTTCTTGTTATTTTGCTGGAGGTTGTGCTCCCAGGGATTTTTGACCCTAATGGCCATCCGTTGGTAAGGTCTTACTTGAACACAAAGGTAATGCTTGCTTGCAGTGATTTAGGTACGTACTGCCCTCTATCACCAGAGACACTACACACTGTTACTTTAAATAAGTAAATTTAAAAGGTTAAAATGTAGTAATTTTAACTCAAATCCATAGCTGACTGAATTTATCTAATAATATTGATTGTAATCTGTAGCCTTAATTTTATTAAGTTTTTATTGAGTAGAAAGTTTTTTTTACAGTGTACAGTTTAAAATTCAAGCACTTTCAAGCTGAGTTTCAGGGTTTTCTATCTTCTTATTCTGGAGATCTGCACATGCATAAAGAGCACATATATGCTCAAAAATATCAATTGACATCTTTTTTTCTGATAGTATTAAATGTTGTTTGAAAATCAATTGCTAAATAATTAGGGATGGACAATATATCGGCAATATATTGGCAGCAATATCGGTATCGGCCGATGTTAGTCATATTTTAACATATCGGTTAAAATAAATAAAACTGGGCCGATATTAACAACCGATATTTTTTCCATCTCATCTCCATTTGTTTGGCTGTTTCAGAGGGTGGGGGGTGTGATGTGTAATTGTTTAGTCATGTGAACAGTGAATGTAGTCATCTCAGAACCGTAAATGTGTGTGTTGTGTGTACATAATAACGTGAATTCAGCTTTAATAATTTTCATTCTATACAAAATCTGCTGATTTTAGAAAAAATAATGTCAGAATATCGGTATCGGCAAATATCAGTTATCGGCCATAACAGTGATCTTAATATCGGATATCGGTATCGGCCCAAAAATTTCATAGCGTTGCATCACAAAAAAAAAAAATCATGCATTACTATTTTTGTCTCATTTCAGTCTAAAAATGTTTAATGCATGAACACTGAAGTGTGAGAATTAAACACATTTAGCCCCGGCAGGATGTAAGACAAAAAAGAGAAATGAGACCGTATTTTTACAATGAAGGTATTGTTTTGTTGAATAAATCTGTAACTTTAAGTGTGTTTGGTCTAAATTTATATCAGGCTATTACCATTTATGTAGAAAAGGGCATTAATTTATTTCCAGGGTGTTGAGGCTGTAGGAAAATGTCCAACACGTACCTGGCATGTGCATGGTGGTGATGGTGGTGGTGGTGATCAGAGTGGTGGTTGTCTCCTCCTCTATGGGGAAAGAGGACATGGGATTCCTCAGTCCTCCCAGGCCAGCAGCAGACGAGGGGTTTAAAGCTGTGGTGAGAAGCCCTGGTGAGATCGCCGTGGCTGCTGACTCAGTCTGCCCGTGTCCAGGCACGGCTTGTGTTGGATTGGTAGTGGTACCTGCAAAGCCTAAAACAAAAGTGCTATTTACCTCCTTATCGATTTATTTAATTTATGCTTTTATTACACTAAAAACCTTCAGATCAGCAAACAAATTTCAACATCAAACTAAGATAACCTGAATGAATACGAGCAGTTTTCAAATTATAACTGTTTTTATTAAAGGGAAAAATGATCCGAACCAAACCGGCCCTATCTGAAAATGTAAACAACCCTCGTTGTTAAATTATGAATCATCTGGGATATACTACATATTTTGCTAGGGTTAAATCACTCCAGGAGAGCCAGTCTGACAAAATGAAGTTGGCTAAAACATCTTAGAAAGAAACATATCATGCCCCAATCTAAAGAAATTAACAAACAACTCAGAACATCTACAGCTAGACCACATTTGGTTAAAGTTTTTGGAGTTTTTAACACTTTAAGCTAATGCTTTAACCAGTTTCAGTGGTTAATGAGCCATATCCTGAGAATTTTCACTAGGGATGGACAATATATCGGCATTAATATCGGTATCGGTTGATGTTAGTCCTTTTTTAACATATCGGTATTGGTCTGATAAATAAAACTGGGCCAATATTAACAACCAATATTTTTTCCATCTTGTCTCCATTTGTTTATCTGTTTCCGAGGGTGGGGTGGGGGTGTATTTGTTTAGTCATGTGAAAGTGATTGTAATCATCTCAGAAGCATAAATGTGTGTGGTGTGTGTACATAATATGACAAATTCAGCTTAAATAATTTTCTTTCCATACAAAATCTGCAGATTTTAGAAGCATTAGTGTCAGGATATCAGTATCTGCAAATATTAGTCATAACAGTGATCTTAATATCGGTGTCGGCCCAAAATTTCACATCGGTGCA
>NC_091752.1:51529865-51539865 GCF_043380555.1 Nothobranchius furzeri
TGAGAGAGAGAGAGAGAGAGAGAGAGAGAGAGAGAGAGAGAGAGAGAGAGAGAGAGAGAGAGAGAGAGAGAGGAGAGAGAGAGACTGTGTGTGTGTCCTGTTAACTTGTCCAAAGAATCATTCTATACTAAGTTCAATACAAAAATCAGCAAAATAATAAGAACAAATCAGGAAACAAACACGGTAAGGCAAACACAACTGACAATAATATCTTACAGCAGTTCACAGAGATAGAGAATAGAATCAGCTAAATCAACACAATTATAAACTTAAGAAAAGCTATTTCATACATATTGAAATGAATTTACTGTGATGCACAATTCTACAATCTTATGGCAGTTCCTGCAAGGATATTGGGAAGGGTTCGCAAACTCATATAATACACAGAAAACATCAGTACAGTGTATCAAAACGTCAGGTGAATTTAGTTTAAAGCTCCAAGTTGCAGATTAATCTTCCTGTGAATGAGGAAAAATGAAGGTGTAATATTAATTTACGCAGCTCTAACCATGGCAGAGCTGAGGCAAACCAGGCGTCCTTCATCAAAGGGCTTGTCCGTGGACTGAGAGTCCCGGTTGGAGAATAGGTTTGAAAGTCAGAGTCCTCTTCCGTTGGTCAGGAAGGTTTCAGTTTTACGTTGATAAGTATCTTAAAGTCCAGGTCCGGAGAGTAATAACGTAGTTCGGAACATGAAGCGCAAAGTTCAACTTCTCAATAGGAAGACTTCAGGGTCCTTCCGTGGTGTGTCAAGGCGGTTGTCCAATTGTCAGGGAGCTGATCTTGTCCCCGAAAAGGTCCTACAGGTCCTTGACCGTGAAGCCAGTCTGGCGATTTGGGAGCAGGTGCTTCAGGTAGTTGATCCTTTCCCAGCGTCTCTTCTTCACTGTGTCCTGTTGTAGTTGCGTCCAGGGGGTCTTCAGAGGAGGTGGATGCAGGTTACGTTGTCATGTAGGTGCGCGGTCAGGGAGGAGCCCCAATCCGTCATTTCAGTTCCAGTTCTAGTACCCCCTCAAATGCTGCTGTCTCAGTTGTTCCATCAGGTGCTGAGAGGCGGCCCGAATGCAGGGCCATGAGTGCAACCACCAACATCAACAATGTGGTGAACCCAGCAAGCTTGAAGCAGATCTTTATCTTGATCTTATCTTCACCCTAGTGGTGGCCCACCCCTTTGTAGCCGGACTTCGTTGCCACGCTAGAGTGGTTAGTTGACGTTGATGAGCTTGCAGTGGGATAGATGAATCCAAGATGGCCTCTCAGCAATTTTCACAGCAGTGGGAGTGATGAGGAGTACTTCGAATGGACCTCTGGCTGCCCCATCTGTTTTGCTTCAGCACCTTCATCAAAACCCAGTTTCCTGGTTTCACGACCTGTGGCGAAAAAGCACAAGAAAATTCTGGGAGATCACTGTTGATTTTGAATTGTTTTCAGCAACAATCCGTATCATCTAATATTTAAGGTAATTCCATCCAGGCAGTGTAAAAATGTGAGGAAATCGTTATCAGCCTTCCCTCCTTCTGAGGCATGAGGCAACTCAGGCTCACCAGAAACAAAACATAAACAAATGGGTCCGATACTGGCAAGCATTGCGCCAACCCGATGTTTAAAGTGGACCTCACATACATGTGAAAAATACCCATCCCAAGGAACTTGCAATCACTAGTTCACGTCAGCAAGGGGCAGAGTCGTGTAACAGTGTGCATAAAACAACAAAACAACCCAAAACAAACCAACCTAACAAAAAGCCATAATCCGTGTAAAGAAAACTGAAAATAAACACAAAAAGTGATTTACATCTCCTAACAGGAGAAATTGTAGGGAAAGAACTGTAGCAAAATTGTAATCCAATGAAATCAAAAAGAATCAACCCATCTGGGAAAAAGGGTGAGCTTGTCAACACCCCCAAGCTCATATCAAAAAATAATAATATCATAGACTCTATGTGTTTGCTCTCATTATTCCAGAAACTTTGACCTCTAGTGACTTCTTAATGTAATCTCTTTGCTTTTAACACTGGAATTAACTAACAACGAAACCAGTCCTAATTATAAAAATAATATTTCAGCTCCACAGAGATTCAGCAGGGTAAGGTTGCTTCAGAGAACATCAACAATGTTCAATGTCACTCAATAATGCTACTCAAATAATGTGTATAATTTGTCAACAGGAGATAAATACTGCTAAATTAAAGCTCCATAAATGAAATCGGACAACAGAATTATCAAAGGAATATAAAACTCATTTGTCACATAGAGACAGTGAACAATCAAAAATAAAACAACTGATGGTGTTCTTAGATACACACAACCCTAAAGGTGTTTGAAAAGATGATAATTGTTTCAGGAAGGGAAAAGATGTTCTAAACAAAAGAAAAGAACAAACAAAGAAATAATTCATAATTTACAATTGTGTATTTTGTATGAAATGGTAATACTACAGGAAACAAAGAAATGCACGAGGAAGAGCGCTAATTAATTTAAAGGTTAATCAGAGGAGTACAACTAAGTGTGATTATGAACAACTAAAGCATTTATACTCTCAAAACAACAAGAAATAAACAACATAAAAGACTGACAAATTAAAAACTACTAGATGCATATGTAATCAGGCCATTCTCAAATGAATGTGACCATCAAAGAACATCTGTCAGGTCATCATGCTACTGATCAACTCTAAGGGTCATTTAGGACAAGTGTCTTCTCATAATGCTTGTCTAGCAATAACAAAACAATGATGATGAGTCAAGGGCGAGAGCTGCTCTCTCTATGTTGAATTAAGAAGGTGATAATAAAGTGGGAGCTGATTAGGTACAAAGAACGGGCAAAATAAAGATTTAGCAAAAATGACAGAAAGTATTCAGTAACCTACTAGGAAGGAGTTCAATATTAATTACATAAACAGTTAATCTAATTTAGACATAGATAGATAACACAAGGTAGAGAACTTTTCATAACTTCAAAGAACTAGATTCTCTAACTATTCAGTTCATTTAACATCTTCATAAAAAGAAACTCATCACAAAGTAGACGTTACCAAAATCATGGACACAAAAGCAAGTCTAGGTAACTTCAACCATAAATGGGGAGATTTGTTTATAAGATTCATTTGTTAGGAAAGTTCCAAAGTTATGAATGGACTAAACACACGGTTCGTGTAGGAGTCTGACCTTTAAGAAGTCATATGATAACAGCAAACTATAAACCATTGTATCTAGAAATCTCAAATGGATGATGTTTCTAAAGATATTGGATAGTCTCTGATGGATGATGTCTAAGAATCTGCTCAAGGCAAGCGAACCAGATCAAGGTTCAAGATACGATAATGTAAAGAAAACACAATCAGTACTTTTAAAAGTTCAGGACATCATACTTTAATCCCTAATTTCCTAAGGATAAGGTAATTTAGGTTGAAAAAAACATAACATTTAACCGTCATTCCTATCTGTGATATTCCATGACAGTTCGTATGATCTCCTATCAGGGGCAACTTTGTACATTCTGCTTAAATATTATTTTGGTTTACCCTCATGGTCAAGGTATTATTGTTAGTCAGCAGATGCAATAGCGTCAGATAGTTGGCAGATCATCAAGAGCAGTGGTTCCTAACCTGGGTTTCCCGACCCCCACAAGGGGGCGCCAAAGCCTCTCAGTGGGTCGCCAGGACATCTCCACTTTAAGGGGTTAAAACTTCATTTATTACTTGTTTATAGCCTACATTTCGCTCACATTTTTTTTCATGAGTGAAAAGTTTACTGATATTAAGACAGGAAATAATTAGTACAGAAAAAGTAACACACTTTTAAGAACATTTTGCTCAGCTCACTGTTTTATTTTCAAGTGTCAAAAGTTCATTAAAGATAGGACTGGTTGATTAATCACAGCCTTTACAGTAAATAATTTAGTATAAACAGTAATATACACATTTAAGTACATTTTGCTCAGTGTATTTTTTATGTGTCAATCGTTTATTGAAAGGAATGATTGATTTATCAGTGTTTACAAGAAACAATGTGTTCAGAAAAGTAATACAAACTGTCAAGCACATTATGCTCTGTTTGGTTTTGTTAATGACTTTGTTCTGTACTGGAGCCTACTATTACTGTTATCTATTGAATCAAAGCATATTAAAATGTGCTTGAACAATTTTATCATTTCTTAATAATGTTTGTACTGGAAGAGAGAATGGGAGGGGGTCGTCAAAAATTTGACTGGTAAAAAAAGGGGTCCCTTGGGAAAAAGGTTGGGAACCACTGATCAAGAGGAATCAGCTAACTACCTGACTCAGAGAAGGGTCAGGCCCCACTCTGTGTGTGAATAGGCCAGCGTAGCCTCCAGCAGTCTCCTTCTGTTTGGGTTATGATAAGGAGACAGCAAGGTTTGGCATGGCACTGAGAATTGGCCTTATCCCACTCAGTCACATTAAAAGATAAAAAAACAATTGAATTTACTAAGAAGCAGCCGAATCACTCAATAAGCTAAATTACATTCCTCAGCCAAATCATATTTATAGATAAATTTAGATTTGTAACAAAGATTTTTAAACTTTATCATGTTTTATGAAATCCAAGTTATGAATATGGGTAATTTCATCCCGTCTGCCCTTAAAAAAAATTTGATCATTGACTAAATTAGCTTGATTCAAATTTAAATAAATTTATTTGATGTGTTCAGCAATAAATATGTTCATTAAGTTATTTAAAATCTACCAACATTTAAATGTTTCAGTCTGAAACTGCATAATTTATTTCTCCCAATTCTAAAGTGCGCAAGGTCGGCCGAGCCGGCTGTGTCAGCAGTATCCTACTCTCATCTCTACTGGCTCTGAAAGCATGAGTCGATGTCGATGTTTACATTCAAAAGAGGACAGAAAACCTCAAAGCAACTGTCCAACTGCTTCACACTTAGTTTCAAGTGTTCAAACTCTGTTTCAAATTATATTTTCCATTTTAATTTTCTAGTTATAACCTTCAGGCCTCAATTAATAAGACCTTATTAGCTCAGAGCACAGCAACCATTGTTTGGGTTATTTCTCTTCTTTTGTTTGAGCCTGGCTGGGCTCTCTCTCTGTTTCACAACTTCAACCCTTTTTTCTCTCCACCGCTCTGTGCTTCCTCGTAAGCATAATACATTTATGACACGTCAGCGGTTATCAAAATCACGTTTTCCATGATTCCTCTGATGATTTTCAGACCATTTCCACATTTCCTGGACCTACATTTCCATCAATGTGCAATATTTACTGAAAAGGTATTTTGTGAGTTCTTATTTCCCCATATAGAAACCACACCGTCTCTTCTTCGGCATGAGGTCAGATTTAGGCTCACGAATCTGCCCTCCAACTGTGTCTCTAAACACAGCGGGACTCACTTATCAGCCAACCAGTTTAAAAGTCTGACCACCAACTTGAAACATGTCCAAACGATTTGCCATATCTTTCGTTCTACACGAATAAGCAAGTCCAGACACTCTCTCATCCATTCGAACAACAATTAAAGCAGACAACATCTAAGACAAACAAACAGCAACACAGATAACTAGAGTTGCGTTTCTATTCAAGGCAAAACGCCCAAAGACCCAAGCCAAATTCCCCCATAGCAGGGTAGCGTTTATACTTCCGGCCAAAACACCCAAAAACCAATTTAACCTCTTAGTTATCACACCGGTTCATTTATTTATCATTTATAACTTTATCACACCAGGGTAGCGTTTATTTTTAGGCAAAAATGCCCAAAAAACCAAGCCAATAGAGCATTTCCGGAATCTGCTTATCTTGCTCCCTGACCAAAACAGCATTCCAGGAATCTGTCAGCATTTATATTTTCCGGCTAAAACGCCCAAAAACCAATTTAACCCCTGGTCACCTAGGATTTCTCTCGGTACCACAAGACAATGCGACAAAAAACAACTTGTCTCACCAAATCTCTCCACTCAGGGCATGAGTAGTTCGTGGATCTGCATCCCCCCTCAAGATCCTCAAACCGACCCCAGCGAAAGCACAGCGCCAGAGGAGATTTAGGTTGTCGACAGTTTTCCGGCGTCAGCTTCTGGCGCTGCGAGGCGATGGGACCCCGGCTTTCGAAAGACCAAATAATGTCATGGATTTTATCAATATGTTTATCAATAACCCATTTCCTACAGTGAAGAGGGATGGAGACCATGAGCAGACAAGTTAAACAGTTATAACTGTGGCAAGATGCACGAGGCAAAATGCACCGAACATACGGTCACAAAGTCTATCCATAGGGAGGGGGAATGAGAGAGAGAGAGAGAGAGAGAGAGAGAGAGAGAGAGAGAGAGAGAGAGAGAGAGAGAGACTGTGTATGTGTGTGTGTAGGAAGTCAAGAATACGTGCGTGCGCGTGAGTGGCCCGTGTGGGCGTGTCCGAATGAGTGAGCATGACCAAAGAGGCATAGAGCAATACATCCACATTCAGCTGATTGAGTCAATGATCAATAATTAATAAAGAAAAACTGTTCCATAACAGTCCTTAAGGTGCAGCCTATGGACCTCAAGTTTAGTAGACTTCCACAGGCGTTCCGTTTTCCTGCACAGTCTTTTCATGTTCTAAATGCTGTCATTTATCCATGGACAAAACGATTTCCGAGGTAGCAGGTTTGATTTAGAAGGAGCAACCTCATCCAAAATGGATTTACAGAGACTGTTAACTGTCCACATTCTGAGATTCCAAGATCAAATTAGAGTCAAACAATTCAGAGAATCTTGCTGCTGTATTCTCTGTAATGATGCGCCTTTGTGATGTGATCTCAGAAGGCGTGGACTCAGGATTGAAGAGCAAATCAAATAAAACACAGCTATGGTCACTCATGTGGACATCCTTCACACAAAGATTAGCAATATTAAGATCAAGTGAAAACACAAGGTCTAAAGTGTGGCCTTTTTGATGGGTGGGGCCAGAAACATGCTGCTCAAAATTAAAAGATTCAGTCATTGTTTAAGAGTTCCACCGCCAGGCCAGAAGTGCTGTCATCAACATGAATATTAAAATCTCCCAGAAATAAAACTATTTCCAGCTTCATGACTGTTAAATAATTTAAATCAAAATAAATCATAATTTTCATTGTTACATATTTAAAACAGACATATTCCTTTCTTTGCCACACTGAACATAGTTTAATCATCATTTCTTTCTTGTTTTTCCTTTTTCAGTATCTCCAAAGCTTTAAAGGATGCACTGGTCAATGAGCACACTACCTTTGCCTCAGTATGTTGAGCTTGGTGTCCAATCACTGAGCGGCCTTCTGTGGACTCTCCTGCTCCTGTTTCTGTGGCACTGCTATCGGATCGGCTCTGATCTGCCTCTTCCAGGCACAGGGAAGCTCAAGTCAAGCTCAAGACGCTCCATGATGTCCCGGAGTGGCATCTGTATTGGAACAAAGTGCAATGCTCGGTCCAAGCTGTTCAGGAGTGATCAGATTAGTTCCTTTATTTCCATGGAAACTGTGAAGGATAAGGAGCAGGGGCACAGTTACCTCGCCCCAGTGCTGAGTCATGCCTTGTTCCCTGCCCAGGCCTCTGCAGAAGCCAAGAAGCTGTACACAGCTCTGCAGGAGTACGCCAAGCGTTACAGCTGGGTGGGCATGGGCCGCATTCACAAGGGCCTTCGAGAGCAGGTATGAGAGGCAGCAGCTGCAATTAAGTAAGGCTTTACACTGAATTTCATGGCATTAGAATAATTTTCGTTTCAGATCTGACAACAAATAAATGAAATCTTGTCACCAAATAATCACTAATTTGCCAAAACTCACACTTTAGGTCCGACTGAACGATCTCTCCACAATACAGAGGCCCCATCTCTTCTTCTTGCCAGATGTCCCAAGTGTTCCTTTTTTTCCACGTGACGCTCATCGACATGACATCGAGGTTCTGGAAGCCAACTACCATCTGATCTTAGCTGAATTTCAGGCTGTTTACCAGCGAGGCATTGACTCAAAATCAGGCTGGACCTTTGTGGGACCAAAGGTACTCAACTTAACTTTCACAGCTCGCGGACGGAATGATGCTTATGAAATTAGCATTTTGACTTAAGGTTAGATTTTGTTTTAACCCTTCCACTATCTTTATGGGTGACCCAGTGAGGAAAGTTGACCATTGAGCAGGATTGATGGTTTATCCCTTGAGGTCCACCTGGCAGGAGTGAGGTGGAGCTCACTCCTCACCCCTGCCACATGGACCCAAGGGATAAACCATCAACCCTGCTCAATGGCCAACTTTCCTCGCGGGGGTCACACCCATTAGGACAGTGGGAGGGTTAAATGTTTTCTGAACAGTCTGATGTGAAGGGTTTAGTCTTTGTTTTGTTTGAATAATTTCTATGCATTTAGACAGGGTGGGGTATAATTTATGTTATAATCTAATAATCTTTTGTATTGGGAATAACCATAGAGCACAAACAGCAAACTCTTTATGGTGAGTTGAACTACATGATCCAGATCGTAGATCTTCCATCTTTCCAGCATGTGGTCTGCAGGACCAGCATGGGATGCTTTTAATTGGATTCTGGACATGCATGCTAGACCTGCATACTGGCATCCATAACACAACACATGCTGGTGTTGTTCAACAGGGAACTCGACCATCTTGTAAAAACTTGACTTTTTTCACACTTCAGTGTTACAGAATTGTTGTAATTCAGCCACTTTGGAGAGGTTTCCAGCATGAATGACCCATTTAAGGTCAAAGTTCAGACAGTTTCTGGCAGAGAGTAAAAATAGGTTCCGTCAGTTACAACCAGTGGTCCAAAGCATCCCCAGACCATCAAACTGCCATTGTATGATGATGCAACTCCAGAAACATTAGTTTTACGCCAGATAAACACACAACTTCCAAAGACATCCTATTTAGCTATTTGAGTGTACTTCAAGTTATTTTAAAGTGCTTCCTTAATTATAAAGGCAATAACTTGTGTTTAATCACATTTAATGTTTCATGATTTAACAAGGGGGTGAGTTACTTAGTTAGACAGCATCACTTTGCTTTGGATAAGAATGTAAGAGTGGGATGAGTTTGATGTTTGAATTGATTATTAGCCTTAAATGAATACAATTCTCCTCTTTCCAGGGCCAGGCACTGTTTTCTTTGTACAGTGCAGGGGTGTGTGTGGCAGGAAACTGTCGCTCCTGCCCCTGCACCTACCGTACTCTTCTCACTCTGCGAACGTTCATCAACAGCAACTCATTGGGATCTGCAGGATTTTGGCTTTTGGGACCTGGAGCTACTCTTGGGAGCTCATATGGACCCACCAACACTCGCCTACGCTGTCATCTTGGTAAGTGAAAGAATGTTATTTTCACACAAACTAGTTTAACCCTCCCACTGTCTTTATGGGTGACCCAGCGAGGAAAGTTGACCATTGAGCAGGATTGATGGTTTATCCCTTGAGGTCCATGTGGCAGGGTTGAGATGGAGCTCACTCCTCACCCCGGCCACATGGACCCAAGCGATAAACCATCAACCCTGCTAAATGGTCAACTTTCCTCGTGGGGTCACACCCATTAGGACAGTAAGAGGGTTAAATGTTTCATCACTTTCATTTTCAACTTGAAACAGCAAGTGGCTGTAGCACACCCTGATGTCAGAGCTGTAACACATTTATTTGCTAAAATCACCTGCATGTAAAGAGGTCCTTCACTCAGAAACATTTTGTTTTTAAATGATCAGTCACTCTGAGTTTAACATGCATGCTGAACATGAAAATAGTCTCCTATACCTATCTCTTGCATTAGATTTGGATAGAAAATAGACGGTGAAACTTTAGGATTTGAAAATCCTGACAGACCTACGTCACACTGCTGTCATCCATCTGGACACACAACGGGAACGGCTGTTGTTATTTTAGTGTCCAAGAAACAGCAGAGAACATCTGGGCTAGACACTAACTGTTAGCATTGGCAACTCCAACACACAGCAGAACTCCTCCAGTTTTGTGATATTTGTGGAGATAAAACATCATCATTGCAAAGCAAACTGATTCAGTAGTAAAGAAA